>NC_034419.1:6810812-7095853 GCF_002078875.1 Numida meleagris | reverse complement strand
TATGTTTTAATTCAACATTCATTTACCTTCTCAGATACTTGTTATGTATGTTTTTATGCACTATTTTGTTTTTTTAAAAAAAAAAGATCAGCTTTTACTGCCATTCTCTGTACCGCTTTAACATTTTTTTTAAATGGTGCAGTAATTAGAACTGAAGATATATTTCTATGTAAGAATTTAACAGTAAATTTTATTATCCCATTATTGAGTTTGATTTGTATTCTTTTTTCTACCTCTGAAGCTTGCTTCATGCTGCCTAGATTGCTAAAGAACCTTAATACTTACTAGACTTACTGGTGAATCAAATTTGCACTTACAATTTTTTTTAAAACATACTAGACATTCTTCCTTGAGCATGAAACACTTCACAATTCAATCGCAATTAATTGGCAACATAAAGAAGTTACCAGAGATTCTTATACATCCTGAATTTATGAAGGAAAATTTACTTAAACCAGGCATAAAAGGAAGAATTTTCCAAGTCATGATGACCTCAAAGTATCAAAAGTATGGTTCTCTCACCGAGGCTGATTGATGCAGAACACCCACATCACATAACTTATCCTAACAAATTTATTCTTCTGGTTAACCATTCCTTTAAATTCGCAACAGGATAGCAAAGTCATTCTCATTATCAAATTATGACGTATAAAGTGGAATTAACTGTAAGAAATCTAGGTGTGCTTACAGGCTAACTGTGCAAATAGGATTTTAAAATATTAGAACGGTAAAGGGTAACCCCTATTTTGAACATTTTTTCTTTAAGTTTTATTACATTAAGCTTTACTTATCACTAAACAGATAGCCTGTTATTTGAAAACGTGTTCAGAAAAAGAGGAGGAGGAAAAATATGCAAAAACAGACATTGTGTGAGCATACATTCACAATTTAGGCTCATCGGTCACATGACAAACCAGAATTCCACGCTTTAGCAGAAAGCGTAACAAGACAGAGGATATTTGCCTTAAACCAAAACACGAACAGATTCTAAGACTGCTTTTGTTTCTTGACAGATGAAAGCAAGTCCTGGAGAAATTAACAAAGCTATAAGAGTTAGCAAGACAGTTCTGTTTCAGGCTTCATCATTCATTTGCTGAATAAATTAGAGGAAGCAAATTATATATACAGTAGAGCCATCTGATGCTCATTATTTTTCCTACCTTCTGTATTTCAAAATATAAATATTAACATACCTATGTTATGCTTCTAATTTTTTTTTAAGCCTGCATAAATTAACACCATTCTTGGACACTGATATATTTCTGTGAATATCTGCATGTTGTCTTGTTTTCTATCTACATCCATCCTAATGTCCTCACATTTCTTCCATTTGTTTGAAATAGCCAAAGGTAACAACAAAATCAGGAGTCTGTAAGCACACAGTTCTCACTCTCTCCTCAGCTGACTAACTGACAGAAAAGAAAAAAGAATGAAACCAAGCACTCAAAAATACATGACTCAAAAACATAGTTCTACTGTATTGCACTGAGCAGAAAATCTCCTATGTCAAAAGCTGTTCTAGAAATTCAGAAGGAAACACAAGTTTGTTTCCACAGTATCTTTCCCCTTCTAGAATGATCACATGTAAATGCACAGGAAGTTCCCCAGTTTTACTCAAGACACTACCAACATCAGCCTTCTAACAAATTCCCAAAAGCATTTGTCTACATATTCAGCACTGGTTCTTAATCTAGCAAGAATTTGCCACTTACATGTGACAAACTTCTAGCGGACTAGCAATTTTTATGTACAGCAAAAACTAAACATGCTATGACCAACTTGGCAGAACATTTACACGGTAATTCAAGAAAGTAATTTGTGTTATTTGACACGCTGCCACCTGATGGCGATTCGAAGTATCGCTACCACTCAATACTCCTGAGTGAGCCGGGAATTTTTCACTATTGCTCAAGCAGTTTGGCCACTATTAGACTACACCTGGAGAGAAAACATAACAGACTGTTCCCTCTTCGTGGAGAAATATGGAAGCTTCCTTCTAGAATTCCAAATAACTTCAAAACCAAGGATTTCATGCTACTCAGAGCTCAAGTCTTTGTTATCATGAAAAGTATATGACACTGAAGAAAGTTATAACTTTCTATACGTACAAATACACTATTGTCTAATTAACTAAATAAATGTAAAAGGCAGTCCTCCAGCATTCCTCCAGAATATATTTGTTTTCAGACCAGTAACTGGTAATATTGCACCAAAGCTTCATCATGTTTGTCAGTCAGACACCAACAAATAGTACAATGAAAGCAGATCACAAACTCTCATTAGAACACCTGGTTTCTGACCCAGCTGGGGAGAAAAACAGTTCTGAGCATCAGGAGTGTGTTTTCTTTAGCTGGTTTTATGCTTAGATCAGAACTCCTGATTTTGCAGAACACATCTTCAAGATGAAATTCGTACAAGTTACCTTCTCCTTTAACTAAAAACCCTACAGTACACATAAGGATATTCTTATCTGAGGCAAACAAAAAAATCAGAAAAAGTAGGTCTTCAATCATTTGTTTAGAACTAAAGCTTATCTAAACAGGTAACTTGTTTTTAAAATCTTGACTTTAAATCAACATAACTTGGTTCCAAGAAGAACTAAAAGTTAGCTCCTTCACAAAAAGCAAATTGTTTTTCTCCAATAAAAACCATTAAAAAATAGAATAACACGATATACCACATGAATTTCATCTTAAAGATGCAAGGAACATTCCATGTTTGTAATTTGGTTTTGAATTTGGAAGACCTTCTTCCTTTTAATACATCAAGTATTAATCGCATACACACAAAACAAGTACTACAAGACAAGCAGCTCTTCCGTGAATAATTCAAACTTAACTTACATTTTGCATGTTGTAACACAATAGAAAGCACAACAATGACAGCAGAGTAACAAAGCCCTAGGCTACAAGAAGAGAGGACTTGCTCAAATGCAACAGCCATAGGCATAGAAACAAAGGAAAGAAGCTGCTTACCTTCAGAAGGCCCCAGACAGGCAGGGATCTACTGCAAGAAATGGTTGCCTCCACTGCCAACCCTTAAATGAGGTCTGGGAAGGGGTGGATCCTGGCTCCCCCCCCCTTCCCATCACTCAGGTGCATTGCGTTGCATGCACCTGGGCTCCCCTGGGTTGGTCCTGCCTTCCCACCAGGTGCTCAATCACTGGTTCAGGCTGTGACTTAGCATTTCTGCCACACATGCTTCTACAGGCCAGCAAAAAAAGCACTGTACAGCTATTTACCACCAAAAATGATCACATTTCCACATAGCATATACATTAACTTTTAGAACTGAGCAGTAACTGCCTGGTTCCATTCCCCATGGTACTTACCTTCAGGAAGGCAATCTGGCTGTTTTGTATTTCTGTTTAGAACCTCAAAAATGCCTCCTGCTGTGTTTCAAGACCAGGTGTACTGCTGCTGCCATCCTCTGAACTCCCCAGCACCAGGCATGCAGACTGAAAGCACAAGTGAGATTCCGAGATTAACAGAGGCATGGCAACTGGTGTAACATAGCACAGATCCCCCAGAGCCCACCCTGCAAGGGAGTAGCTGCTGGAAGGAGGTGGCTAGGGCAGGGCAGCCAAGAGAAAACAGTTTCAACGAGAGATTTTGTCCCCAGAGGCTGTCTCAGCTGCACCATAAAGCTCAAAGGCACATGAGTAATTCCTCACATTTCTATTTTCTAGCCCATTCTTGACCCAAAGACAGACCAATAGGTAGCGTGCTTAATAACACTATGCTACAATTGATTTTTAACCACACCTTTTAAATGTCACATTTTCACATCTAAATCTCAAATACGTACATAAATAATGTGCATTAGAGAATTTAAAAACTGTTATAAATGCTAAAATGTTCACGTATCATTTTATGCAGTAGTAATTTATTTTTACCACTGTTAATTACCTGGATATGCTGGAAAAGTTTATCTATACTAGGAATACACAAGGGCTAGTAATCTGAGTTTAAAATACGTATTTCTTTAATATATACATAATATATATTTCATTCATCAAAAATACATTTCACAAAGAACATTTGTATTGTAACTATCTGACTTTATGGCACTGAGATAATAAGTTAATGAAATAAAGCAAGACCGTCTCACTTGTGATTTTACCTTTTTAAAATAACTGAAGTACATAATTAATCATCTTATTTGCTTTTTTGTTGTTGTGTTTGTTTGTTGTCATTTGAGAAACAAAAAATACATTGTTCCTTTCTGCAGGACTAACACACTCCTTCTCAAATACAATACTTAAAAAATAGGAATGAACTGTACAGAATGTTATTAGAAGAATAAGAAGACGATATCATCTACATAAAGAGAGTACGTTTGTGTGAAATAATTACTTGACCTTATTCATGTTCGCTACCATGTTTCTGTCTGAACTACAGTGAAAAATTTGGACAGATGAGTCATTTTGTGTGTGTTTTCAGTACATCATAAAATTTACAGTAGCCACGTTATGAGAATTTATTGCTACTTCCATTGCCATCCTCTCTGTGTTTGTGTTCTTCTTGGCAAACGTTGTATCTACAGCTTGTGCAACAGCTCTCTCAGCATGAGGTAATTTGCTAGTTTGTCTCAAAGACAGCTGAAAAAAAAGAAAACAAAGTGTATTTATGAAAATTATTGAAAAGGAAGGCTACATAATTTTCACATTTTAGATAATAGACAAAAGTGTGTGCATTTGATATATACCTTCCTTGAGTACTGTTATTTTTCTATCATTTGACAATATCTTTTTTAAGTAATGCATTCACTTTCCATGCGCACTTAGTATTTATGCAGCAATGTCCCCTAACATGTGGTACCAAATCTATAGTGCCTTCCATAAATTAAAAGTGCACCAATATATATTTCATCCTTCGTATTGTTCAATTTTTTCTGGTTTCACTGAGACTAGAAAAACAATGTTGAAGTAACTGACTGAATTTCTGTTGTTCTACACCTTCTTAGTTTGTTCTGCCGTTTCTAAGATGAAAATTTTCTATTATTTGAAAAAAATATATACCACCAACACACCTATTTAAGAAAAGGGACAGATGCAGTCCCTGAAGAATTTCAACATTCAGCCTGCATTTGTGCACATTTAACTACGAAGCACCCACTATTTTCTAAACCTATACTTCCCCATTTGTTGAATGGTGGATTAGCTAGGTTTTATCTCAGCGATGAACGTTTCATTTTATGCACGTTTTTGCAGTTACTTTTCTTTCACAACTGCTTTCAGTCAATAACAAAAGACCTCGCTGTGAGGAGTAACGACCCGCAGCGAGCAGGCAACGACCGCACGTGAGCACGGACCCGTCACGAGGCAGCTGAAGGACCGCCCCGAAGGCGGGCCGCGCGCTGCAGCTGCGACTCCGGCACCACATACACAAACCCCGCCCACCCCATTCCCTTCGGCCCCGTCAGCCGGAAGCGCGGAGCCGGAACCACAGCGGCGCACCGCCCACAGCCGCCCGCTCTGGGCATGCGCGGGAGGGACGCGCATGCTCTGTAGGGAGGGGCAGCTGACGGGGCAGCGTTAGGAGTTCGCCGCAATGGTGTACATATCTAACGGTGAGCGGCGGCTGTTGGGGACGGGGTGATAGGGGGTGGTAGTGCTGCAGGCAGTGGCTGCTGTGGGACGGCGTCGTGGTCCGGCGTCGTGGTCCGGCATTGAGGCAGTAGCCTCCCTCGGTGGGGCGAGGGGTGCAGGCCGGAACTGGAGCGGACCCCACGTCGTCCCCTACGCAGTCCCCCCCCGAGCCCTTCGCGTGTTCTTATGCGCAATTGAGTCTGGATACAGCGTCTGATGGTGCAGTTCAACTGTTCTAAGCACTGTGTGCTCGTACTCCATTAGTAAACCATTCGGGATGGGGTATAGTCTTCCGTCCTGTCTGGATACGCTTTCAAGTCACGTACTGATGTAACTTAATAAACAATGCTGAATGTTTCTTGTCTTGCCCTATAACAGGACAAGTTTTGGATAACCGAAGCCGGGCTCCTTGGAGCTTGTCATCCATAACAGATTTTTTCTGGTCAATAGCAGACTTCGTAGTTATGTTGTAAGTAAAAAAAAAATATTCTTTTGGACTTTATTTTAAACTTGTCTTATGCTGCTAAGTACTGTCAGTAACACAATGCCACAAAAATGTTGGATTTATTCTTTAGCGTTCCATAGGTACCGTTCACAGAATCAGAGTTATAGGGGTTGGAAGGGACCTCTAGAGCTTCTCGAGTCCAACCCCACTGCCAAAGCAGGTTCCCTACAGCAGTCACACAGGCTTTCAGTATCTCCAGAGAAGGAGAATCCACAGCCTCTCTAGGCAGCCTGTTCCAGTGCTCCATCACTCCCACAGTAAAGAAGTTCTTCTTTGCATTAGTGGGGAACTTCCTGCGTCCCAGTTTGTGTCTGTTGCCCCTTGCTGAATACCGCTGACAAGCATCTGGAAAACATCTTATTAAACACTTGATGCATGTATTTAATACAAGGTGTATGAAAGCCAATGCTAAAGAACTGGCAGTTCTTCCATTTTAATAGTGCAAAAAGAAAAATAGCGCGCATTTTTGTTAAACATCTAGTTTCTAACAGCTGATCAAACTGAAGTGTTATTTGGTGAATTTCTACTACAGACAGTAGTTTCTTGCTACATAACAGTACTCACATGTAAGCTCCAGACTGAAGCCAGTGAAGAATCAGAGTTCTTCTGATGTCTTCAACAGTCCTTCATTATTTATAGGTTTGTATTTCGTGCATTGCTTGCACTTCATTTAGCACAAGAATAATGTTCACAAGTTTTAAATATTTGAAAATTGGGTTTATTTGAGCTGTGTTGTAATAAAGTGGAATTGGATTGCAATTTTAATTCTGTGTAGAACAAAAATTGCAAAGATTAAACAATAATCTTGACAAGATACTATTCATTCCTAACACTGCTGGTTTTTAGCCCACTTCTTATCTTGTAGTCCCAAAATCCAGAAGCTATGTCTAGCAATCCATTCAGCATAACTCCTCCTGTTTTATTTTTCAGCTTCCAGAGCATTATTCAACCAGATTTGAGAAGAAGAGGCTGCACATCTTCCTCCTATTTAGGACAAAGTGATGGAAGAGGGTATTTTTCATATTCTCCATAATTCTGATTTTTTTCCCCTGCCCCAGGAAAATGTCATAACATGACCATGATTACAGTCACAATTTGCATCAAATCAGATCATTTCAGAAGACTGTTTTTTTTCTGCAGCATTTTTATGAAACGTGTTGATAACAATACAGTCTTGAATAGCTGTAGTAACAGTGTAGTCTGATACAATTTTTCAGGGCTGCATAATGGACAATGTGTCTTTGAAATTCTTGTTTTGTTAGCCTTGCTTATATTAAGTGTTAGATTCACATGAAAAAAAGTCATTTCATGTATTAGAAATATCTATACGTTTTAGGCAAAATACTTTATTAGGTGGATATAGTTTCTCTAGACATTATAGGTACTGTGTTTGTTCATAAGGGATGGCCCTACCTTTTTTACAGAGTAGTATAGAAACACAAGTAGCAGCTACAGATTTTCACATCAAACAAACAACTTTCTAGAGGCTTTATCTATCAAATTACTATAATTTAAATACAGTGTTTTTATATTTCTAATTTAACAACTGAATGCCTATTAAGTAGATTTTGTTTTTTCTTGCTTTCTTTATAGGCCGCCAGGAAATCCTCGCCGAATCCCTCGTAGAATGGGCCGCATAAATCACTGGGGCGGAGGCCCTAGTCCACCACCAATGGCTGGAGGTGGATGAGGAAGGTAATTCCAAATCTCCTCTATCCTGGGTTTTGTTGTTTGTTTGTTTTTTAAATAAAAAGAGTTAACAGTAATAATAGAGCTTAAGATAGAAATTGAGTGCATTATCCTACTGTAATGCTCTAACACAATGGAGAACGCAGCAGTGATAGCAGAGCAGCAAAGTCCTAGGCTGCAGCAAGTGAGGATATGCTCAGATGCAGCAGCTACAGACATAGAAACCAAAGGAAAAAAAAAAAAAACACTTACCCTTGGAAGGCCTTAGGTAGGCAGGGATCTGCAGCAAGATACCCTTGCCTCCACTGCCAACCCTTAAATGAGGTCATTGCGTTGCATGCACCTGGGCTCCCCCAGGTTGGCCCTGCCTTCCCACCAGGTGCTCAATCACTGGTTCAAGCTGTGACTTAGCATTTCTGCTACACCTACTTCTGCAACAGTTACCAGAACAGGAAGAGAATTGAAGTGGTTAGATACTTTCATTGACAGGGGAAAAAAAGTGTGTGTGAAGTGGTACGGTATAAAGTTTGGCACAGAAATGATGAGCTTCTACTTGTAATTACATAGAAATTAATATATAAAGCCTAGAACAGATATTTGAACGCAGCTGATAAAAATGATTTAGCACTCAGTCTTTTTTGGTTGCTAAAATTAAGTCCCACCCAGATCAGTAGTAACTGAAACTTTGTTTTTTCTAATTGTTCTGGTATTGCAGATGATATTTTTTGTTTAAGGGGGATTCTTAACAATGGAAAGAAGGAAAAGTTGTTAAAAAAACTATTACTAAAATACATTTTCCATTGACAGTACTATAGCTGTGCATATCTTGAATTGTAACATAACACAAATCAGAATTGCTGAAAAAGGGAGGAAAAGCCTTTCAAAAGCCCCATCTTAACCTTAAATTTCTTGCTACTGCCTGATAATTATGTAATTAATGTAATTATTTTGTCATCTAGGTAAATGCCTGCTCTAAGAGGCAGGCAAAGGAGCATGCACATTTGCAAGAATGTGGAAGAAGAGTTCGGTGGTGGACCAAATGAGTTTGAACGTTGTGAATGTGTGTGCCTAACTGAGAACTGTTCTGCAATATCAGCAGATTAATGAAGTTGTACTGGGAACTCCTACAAGGATCCAGTGTAACTGAACTGCAGTTTTAATTAAATACATGTTTACTGTCTGTCTAAAGTCTTTGTATAGTTTCTGAACATTTTACTGTAGTTGCAAAATAAATTATATATGGCTTGTCAGAAGGCAGACTCTTTAATTTTTAGACAAGCAAAATTCTACTCAAATTGCAGTGAACACTTCTCTGTTCAAATGAGGAAAAATATGTAATACTTATATTTGGTACAGAAGACAAATACTTATATGTGGTACACTCAAAAATCACTTATAGTGCTTCCTTAAAGGTTTTATCTTTACTGGTGCTTGCCATATTTTTCTAAAATTATAGATGTGCTAAAAACACATCTAAATTGCAGTTTCAGTTAGTTTGTTGTACAGCCCTTCCCCTTTTAAAAACTCACTTCCTTAAAGCCTGATCATGGGTTTTATAACACGCCCATTTTATAAGCACTCTTGAAGTAACTTCCTTCTGTGATCAACATACGCATACTCTGTGCAAACACTAATAGGAACTTTCAATAAAATTAGGTTTCAATTTTATTACAGGAAGAAAAGCTACTCGGTAACACTGAGCACTCACACAGAAGTTATTTTCTTTCAGTCACTGCTTTTCTGCATTCAGGGCTGGGTTTTTTTAATCGTTGTTCCTGGGAATGATTGTTTGGTCGAGGGGAGAGGGATAGTTCCACCAAGCAGGACCCAGACGGAACTAACTTCTATGATGTGCCGCTCCAGTTTTCCGCTTAGGTTTTCCTAATAGCCCCTAGCAGGTAACCATCACATCCAGCAACTCCCCTTTGTTCCCACGCGGATCTACGAACGCGTTGGCTTTCGCCTGCTGCTCGTAGAGAAGCTCGAACACCCAACCCACCCGTCCGGCCCCGCCGTACTCGCCTGAGCTGCCCGGGGGGCGGTGCCGGCCGCGGTCCCGCCCGTTCCGCCCCGCGTCGCCGCCGGGCCCGGCTCGGAGCCGCCTGGCGGGCCGGGAGCATGACCCAGGCGGAGAAGGGCGAGACGGAGAACGGCAAGGACAAGGAGCGCGAGCGAGAGCAGCGCGGCGGCAAGCGGCCCATCGTCCCCGCCGCCGTGCCCGAGTCCCTGCAGGAGGTGAGGCCGCGCCGGCCCCTTTTAAAGGCCCGGCCCGGGGGGGGGAGGGGGAGTGCCGCGGAGCGGCCGCCCACTGCCCGCGCTTTGTGCTTGCAGCAAATCCAGAGCAACTTCATCGTGGTGATACACCCCGGCTCCACGACCCTGCGCATCGGGAGGGCCACGGACACGCTTCCCGTGGGCATTCCCCACGTCATCGCGCGGCGGCACAAGCAGCAGGGCCAGGCGGCCTACCGGGACAGCTGGCTGCTGCGGGACGGCCTCAATGTAAGCGGCACCGCGGCGCCCCGGCCGGCCGGGCGGTACTTCCACTGCGGCTTCGGTCGTGCGGGGCGCGTCTTGCCCTTCTGTCGTGATGGCTTTGACACGGAGCTGTTGGGATCTCCAGTGCACAACCCTCCTCTCCGTCCCGCAGTCTAGTAACCGCAGCAATGCTTTCACAGTCTAATTTAACACATTCGATGTTACCAAAGCAAGTGTTTATGATATATGCTATTTTTGTTGCTTAGAAACCTGAAAGTACAGAGCAGAGACAAAATGGCCTCAAAATGGTGGACCAAGCAATATGGTCCAAAAAGATGTCAAATGGTGCCAGACGTATACCAGTGTCACCTGATCAGGTAACTTGTCTTGAAATTGTAATAAATTGTTCGTGTGCTCAGGTGGTGTAATGCTATGTTTTAATGCACAAGAAAAGATATTCTTTATAAAGTATATATGAATAGTGCTATTGTGTCCCTTAACTCCGAAGATCTAAGAAGAAGATGAAGGTTTAAAATGGATTTTCAGCACGGATTCCTTGAGGTTGTCTGTTTGTTGCTTTTGTGCATAAAAAGTGTCTGGTAAAACAGTGTTTGATTTGGTTGTATTTCAGGCCAGGTCATACAACAGACAGATGCGGCCAGCTATTTTAGATCACAGCTCTGGGGCCAAGTGGACAAACACATCTAATCATCCTGAGTTTTTGGTAGGAGAAGAGGTAGGATTCATTTCCCACCTGAAATGAGCCTTAGTGTTATCCTTTAATATAGCTATGTGATCAGTAGCAGTTTTCTATATAGTACTATGTATTAAAGAGCAAATTAGACTCAATTTAGTCAAGCAGTAAGTGAACAGCTTTATTAGGGACTAACTGAATGTTATCATTCAACATGACCAGAAAGTTTTCCTCACTTGCCTACCTAGTAATATCTATATCTATATCTATATATTTATTTCAAACTACAGAGAAAACTGTATCTCTTTCAAAGATTCATGCAGTGTAATTTTTCAGGATAAGTAAAAGATACGTCTGAATATTCTTAAAACTTTACTCGTATAGTTAGTAGAAGCAGTGGGGTAAATTCCTTGTTGCTGTAAGTGGCCATTACTGCAGGTGAGAACTTTGCCTGTGTGGTTTGAACCAGAAAAAGGGAAAGAAACTGGTAAAAAAAAGGATCAGCGCATGGAATTGCTGCTAACTAATTAGGTATTCATGAGCTTTCAAGAGTTTTTACATTATTTTAGCTATTAATGTGAGAATGAAAAAAGACACTTTTATGTACGTGATGATCTAGAAGGTCTTTTCCAACCTAAGAATGTCATTATGATTCTCTTATCCATGCATATGAAGATTCAAACAACTTAAACCATGTACTGAATGTCTTAACACAGTACAGCCCTGCTAAGAAGAAAGCCATTGTATTGCCTTCACATCGGTCTCAGAGCTGCTGTACAGCAAGTTCTGTCTGTTTCTGAAATATTTTTCTGTTATTTGTTTTTAATTTGGGGGGAAAAGTAACTTCATATCTTATTTTCAGGCACTGTACGTTAATCCATTAGATTCTTATAATATACATTGGCCTATTAGAAGAGGGCAGCTGAATCTCCACGCTGGACCTGGTGGCTCCCTCACTGCAGTATTAGCAGATCTTGAAGTTATATGGTCACATGCAATACAGAAGTACCTGGAAATACCACTGAAAGACCTAAAGGTGAGTTATGAACAAGTTCATGTGGGCTGTAGCCTCTTCTGTACATGTTACTATGAAAGAGAAGCAACCTGCTATTACTGGTAGCCTCTTACTGGTGCTTGTCTTAACAGATAAAGTCTTTCTGGTGGTGCATGTGGTTCCTAAGACTTCATTAATGATCTATAAGCTGTTAATGTGCTACTCTGAATAATTTTTAAAATTATTAAAAATGACGTTACTTCTTTTAGCATCTTGTATGTGGCACTTTCTTCCTTCACAACAGGTATTCAGGCATGCAAAGAGAAACTTAATTTGAGAGCTGGCTTTAATTTTTCATTCTTACCTTCAGTACTACAGGTGCATTTTACTAATTCCAGACATCTACAATAAACAACATGTGAAAGAACTGGTGAATATGATCCTGATGAAGATGGGCTTCTCAGGTAAAACCATGTGTAATATTTAACTTTCCAGTGGAGTCAGATGATTAGCAGGTTTTAAAAGACATTAAGATGTCCTTCGAACATCAGAAACGTAGCTCAGGAGCTTGGTATAAATTGGATATAATTTTTTTCCTCATATTGCTAGGAATTGTGGTGCACCAAGAGTCTGTCTGTGCTACATTTGGAAGCGGTTTAGGCAGCGCATGTATAGTAGATGTGGGAGATCAGAAGACAAGTGTTTGCTGTGTAGAAGATGGAGTTTCCCATCGCAACACCAGGTATCTCTTCCTGTGTAGAATTATTACAAGCGTGTACTTAGTTCCCTACCAAGGACTTGACTTTAAAAAAAAAAAAAAGAGGAAATATTTTCACATCTACAGAGTCGGGGATTTTATTTTTATTGTGAGCTGTTTAACAGCATCATTATGTTACAAAAGAAATGTAAAGAAATGACGCGTCTAAAAGAAGAAAACAGCAGAACTGATACTGTGCTGTACAAACTATTTGGAAATTACAATCACAGTACATCTAAAACATTGCTTGAATTCCTATATATACCACTATAGAAGGCTAGTACTTTCGAAAATTAATAATCTTTTTTTTTTCTGTGATTTAGGCTCTGCCTTGCATATGGAGGATCTGATGTATCAAGGTGTTTTTACTGGCTTATGCAACGAGCAGGGTTTCCGTACAGAGACTGTCAGTTAACTAATAAGTTGGATTGCCTTCTGCTTCAGCACCTAAAGGAGACGTTTTGTCACCTAGACCAGGTGAGAAGGCAAAGTGATGTATTCTCCTGTTTACCTCCATAGAATGCTACTTTGGGGAAGCTCTATAGGAGTCATAGAATCATAGAATTAGCTAGGTTGGAAAAGACCAAAAGAGTCTACAATTGTTTGCAAATTACAAAGCATATAAAATAATCAGAACCTAGGGAACAGTTCAGAAGATGCATGATTTATTCCTTGAAATGTTGTGTTGGCACAAGGTGTTTATTTTTAATATAGAATAATTAACTCATAGACCTCTCTAACTAATGTAGTTTTAATTATTAGATATGGGAGAGCTGTAGGAAATGGGTTTAATGGGAATAGAAAACCAAATACTTCACTCAGTAGAATGCTGACAAAAGCTGGAAAAGTTTTAAAGCTGAAGTATTTGAAATTTATTTTGTTGTTGTTCTAGCTGAAAGGATCCCAGCTCTTAGAAAGGACATTTCTTTGTTCATATTACTGAAAGAAGGTGATAGTAGTTGCATACTTGCTGTTTTTCAGCTTGTTTTGCAAGATCTGCCATGAGGTCTCATATTTCTGCACAAAGCCTCATTTTAGAGGTTTAAACAGGTAGAAAGCTGTTTTGGCAGATCTTGCTACAATAAAAAGATCTTTAAAGGAGTTGAAGGATAGATGAGTGAAATTCAGAGGCTGAAGAGTTTTGTTACTTTTTGTTATTGTCCACAGTTTAAATTATGCAGAGTTTAAGTTACGCAGCTTGATACAGATATGTAAAAATATTTATTTTTAATACTTTTTTTTTTTGACTACAGGATATTTCTGGATTGCAAGACCATGAGTTCCAAATTCGGCATCCAGATTCTCCAGCTCTATTATACCAGTTTCGATTAGGGGATGAAAAATTACAGGTTATTTTTGTAAAATGAACAAGTAGTATATTCACACTTGGTGATGGCATTACAGTGAATTGCATTACGTATGAATGTACCTAATGAAGCAGTAGGAGATGCACAACAATTCTCATAACCTTTGGCCGAACTGTTTGTTGCTTCAATTGAATATTATATCCTTATCCTTCAAGTGGAAGGAATTTTACAAGTTTTTCATTTCGTAACAAATGACATTTGAATTGCTTGTACATGACGTATTGCCAGGATCCTGTAAAGAAGCCTATGTATAAATGTATCAGTTTTAAAAAACAAATGCAAAACTTCTGTGAATTTGTTGGAAAAAAGCATGTATTTTGAATTGCAAGAAAATTAAGATAGAATAAGCTTTTTTTTCTCTATTGTAAATTCCAGTTAGTAAAAATATACCTAATAAAACACCAAATCTCTCATTTTTTTCAGGCTCCAATGGCTCTCTTTTATCCAGCAACTTTTGGAATTGTTGGACAAAAAATGACAACTTTGCAACACAGGTCACAAGGGGACCCTGAGGATCCTCACGATGAGCATTATCTGCTAGCCACACAAAGTAAGCAGGAGCAGGTGTGTGAATGCTTGTTTTATTTTTTTCCACAGTGTTATTTAATTCAGGAATAAAATAAGGACTCATTACCTCATCTCGGAGACTGAAGTTTGTTAGCTGGGTCAGCAGCATAAAATAAGTTTAAGGAATTATAGGTGTCTAGACAAGACCTTAATCTGAACTGTGTATTTTCAGCCTAAAGGGTCTTCATATTACTGGCATTGATACATCTGACGGATTTGAAAGTAAAACCCATGCTTTGAAAGTGGGAATCAAAATCAAAATGATATGAAGTAGTAATGTAACGTTTAACCTTTCTGTGCAAAAGGGTAACGCTAAAAGGTAAAGAGGTGGTGTTTAGTCGTTGTATTGTTCTGTAATCTGCTGAAGATCTTCTATTTTTCATAGTTTAATCGTCAACTTTTTATTTTATTTTATTTTTAAGTCTTCAAAAGCTACAGCTGATAGAAAATCCATGTCAAAGCCGGGTACCTTTGAGGGAGAAGTGAGAAGCCAAGTCACAGACATTTCAGAGAGGACCTACCCACAAGAAGTTGAACTGGGATCTTCCCAGAGTGACTGTATGATATCTGGAAATGATTCAGAGGAGCCTTTAACTGCACACGTGTCCAGAAAAACAGCTGTTTCTCAGTTTGAAGGCAAAGCCTTAGGCCTTGACAAAGCCATTCTTCATAGTATTGACTGCTGTGGTAAGGATTACATTGTTATGATTCTGGAAAATATGCTCGTCAATGTGGATATATGTTAACTACTATATTCTAGGAAAGTAATAGGTATATCCCTTAATTTTATCAGCTCTGGAGGTAGCTACGTTGTCCCTTGTACATAAGTTACAACTCTATTTGAGATTGCTTGAGCTTGTTTTTGAAGCTCCAAGAAGCAAAATAGTTTTAAAAGTAAGCAGTTCTCAGTTTCTATTTGATTTGACTTGCACTAAGTTCTTTATAATACAAATACAGGCATCGTTAATTTTAAAAATATATATTTCTACATGCGTCCATTCATTCCAGCATCTGATGATACAAAAAAGAAGATGTACAGCTCCATCTTAGTAGTGGGAGGAGGCCTTATGTTTCATAAAGCTCAAGAGTTCCTTCAACATCGAATTCTCAACAAAATGCCCCCTTCCTTCAGAAGAGTAGTTGAAAATGTTGAAGTCATCACAAGACCTAAGGTATACCATTAACTGATGGCTAAATGGTAAATAAACTATAAGCGTTTCAGTTCTTCAGAAGATTATATAAAATGCATTTTCTCAAAACCACAGATTAGTTGCATTTCAGAGGAGATTTAGGCAATTAGAGGTAAAGCAAGACCGTTCCTAATATTGATCATGGACGTTAAGGCCATATTTCCAAAGAATTAGTATGAGTCTCTGAAGTTAACACAATTCCTCGCTGAAAGATAGAGTTGGGTTTTGTTTTGTTTTATTTTGATTATCAATGTAAAATGAAGTATGGCATAAGTAAGCAATTTTAATTTGGTTTTCATCAAGCAAGATTTTTAAAAATCCAAGTGTGAGTATTTTTCAGGGCTTTCAGCCTGCCTGCTGAGGACAAGATTTTCATGGGCATGCCTAAAAGTCATATTTAAGTAAAATAAAAAAAGCTTCCTCAAAAACCTGAGATAGTCTTTCCATATTTTTACCTCATTATCATGAAGAAGATTTTTCTCTTACATAATTTTCAAAAATTTTTCTCCTCCTCTCACCCCCAAGCTTTCAAGTGATTAATACTGTCAGAATAAATAGGATGCAAGGTTTGAGAAGTGTGCAAAATCAGACTAGTGACTGTGTATAATCCTTGTTTTGGATTTAGGATATGGATCCCCGCTTAATTGCGTGGAAAGGAGGTGCTGTCTTGGCCTGTCTTGATACAACTCAGGAGCTATGGATATATCAGCGAGAATGGCAGCGCTTTGGTGTCCGAATGTTAAGAGAGAGAGCTGCATTTGTATGGTAACTGATACATTTACATAGTTAATTGAAAATTCAGTTCCTCCAAATGCCATTGTATTTTTTCTAAAGCATTGGAAAAAATGTATTTATCTTCTGCTGATATTTATTTTAATAAAACTAAATTGAACTGAGATTTTTCCAGTGGCAGTGCAGGAATCTCACAGAGTCCATATTACTTCAGTATTGCTGTACTCGATTATATTTGGACTTGTATGCATTGAATTCTGTGTACAGAAAACAACCTTCATCTCCAGATTCACTACATTTATATTATGTAGGGGATATATATATATATACACACCCATGTTAAAGTTGCACAATGTGGGAATATGAGTTATCAAATACTGAAGTGGCAGATATTAAGCTAAGATTGGTTCCAGACATGCATATAGACACACAGAAGCAATACTTGAAGACTGCAGACTGTGGGATTAATGTCTTATTACAATTCCTATGCTACTTCTACCAGAAGATAAAATTGTAGTATGAGCCATCATTGAGGAAAACATGAAAGGGGGAACCTAAACTTCAGTTGCTGGTGTAGTTTCTATAATAAACTGTATTATTCAGTGGAAAAAACATCATTTTCAACTTAAGTATTTTCTTAAGTATTTTTTTCTTGCTTGTTCTTATCATTAAAAAATTATTAGCTTTTCATTATCCTTGGTGTAGTTATTTACTTTTTTCCTATTTAAAAATAACAATATAACACACCCATGTGACTGTGTGCCCCCAATTCTGCCCCCTCACCTTCCTTCCCTCAACCCCCTCCTTCAACCTGGCCTTTCACAGGAGGACAACAAGCCTGATAGCAGACTGCTAACTGCAGACTTTTCAGCAGCTGAAAAGCAATTGAGCATGCACCTAAAAAAGCAATTTATGACCATGAGTCAGTCATCTTACTCTGTAAATGGTAGGCAGCCCAAGAGCCCCTTTGAGCTCTCCTACACAGCAGCTGGCTGCATGACAGGATCTCCCCTTGAGCAGGGACACCTCTTGAGGTTACAGCTGCACAGAGATCCCTTACACCCTGATGTCAGGACACCTTGCCAATTCAGATCCTCAGTGACTAATTGTTTTAGGCCTTGTTAGATTCAGTCTTTGATTGATTGTGCAAATACAATCCCTTAGATATAAACCGCTGATGAAGCCTGGGACTAGGAGTGGATTCAGCCACACTTAGGCTCCTTACCTCCACGGTTCAAGGAGTTTAGAAAGGAAGGGTCCACTCTGAACCTCATGGCTCAACAGGAGGACCTCCTGTAGGTTTATGTTTAACTCTACCCTCTGCACAGTAAATAATCAAGTGTATCCAGACATCTTGAATCTTAAGTCACCGTTAAAGCACTACATTATATTATGTCAGTAAATATATTCTAGCTTCTCTCTTGTGAGGGCAGTATAGTGTTGTTTTTTTCCACTCATGACAACCCTGAAGAATAGGATTTCTTTTACATAGCCAGCACAAACAGCCATAGAGGCTTTTTCTCCTTATAACTAAACCTTAGTTATAAAAGTTCTATTTCTTGTTTTATCTTCTGTAACAAAGGATCCCATCACCATCAAACCAAGCTTCAAATCCATATTTGCAACCATAACCATAGTGTATTAATACTATTAAAACACTTAATATAACATGAAACATCAATTGGCACATAATTACAGGAACACTGAAGTTCAAAAGAAGTGGGAATTCTTACCTCTGTAATGATATAAGCAACCACAGTAATAATGCATGCAACCACAAGTGGAGCAGAAAGGAAAAAACACAAAAATCTTGCAACTGAATTGATTGTGAGGATTTCTGGGGCAAAAAGGAAAAAAAAAAGAAACAACACTTTGAAACAAGTCTTGCATAGCTGAAAAAGCTGTCCCCTGTTAATGAATTACTGAAGTGTGCATTTCTAATGTCCGTATCTAGAAGAGAAATTTTGCTAAAAGGTAATGCAAAAGAGTTAATAATCACCAAAAAGAGTTAATAATCACTGATTAATCTCATTCTGACCAAATGAATTTTGTTTAAAAACTATATTAAAAACTAAGAATATAATCTGTATAAGCGAAGCAATGTATCCTAACAGTGGAGTTCAGCACTTTTGAGAATAACCACAGTTCTTACACTGTCTCCTGTGTTTGCTAGTCATCTCTGTTGATTCTGTATCAGTGGAATAATGTTTCTTACTATACTAGTTTAGGAGAACTTAGACGACTATGCTTTCAGTGTATTATGATTTAACAGAAAATTACCATTGCTTCTGTGTTTTTTGAAGTACTTCATACTTCTGACACTCATAAAGCAGTATTAAATACTCAAGCCCAGGACTACTTGCTGTAAAATTCATTTCTCTGCTTTACAGACAGTTACATTTGGATTCCACAAACTTCCCGAGTGGTGTTTTAATTTAATAACTGATTAAATGGATTTCTGCTATAACTGTGCACCATACACCCTGCAGATGGCAGCTGATGACCTAGCAGTGTTTGTGCTTTAGTAGGGGGCAAGTCAAAAGTGCTGGTTAGAAAGAGACACTGCCATTGCTTGAGTGCAGGTACTGATGCTTGGAAAGTTATGGGATAAAAATACCAAGAAAGCTCCAATAGGTTTAGAAATAGTAGTACTTAGTGTTAATGGCATGTCTGCATGCCCAAAATCTGCAAGGATTTAGTCTATTAAAAGTACTTTTGTTCATCATAGCATATCTGCTGGTAGCTAAATTCATTACCTCACAGAAACCAAGAAAACTTCTACAACACATATTCACCTATTGAAAGATGACATTGTTATTTAAACTGTGCAGAATTCCCAAATCTCATCTTAAGGCCACGGAATATAGGGAAAGATTCACAAGCAGGTCTTCGATTCTATTAGGTGTGCAGGCAAAGATGGCCTGCTGACACCTTTGAAGTGAGATTCTCCTGCTCTCCAGACGCCCGCACGTACACCTCGCTCTTACCCATTTCAGTACAACTTCTGAGGGCGCGTGAGGCGAACTTCGCCCCGCAGCTGCTCGTTCTGTTTCGAAACAGCGCCGAGTTCCCCAGACACACTTCCCTCGGAGGGCGAAGAGCCCAACGTTCCCGCGGGCAGCTGCAGGCCGCCTCCCCACAGGCCGCTCCCCCTGCGCGGGGCCGGGGGCTGTGACGGGATCCGGCCTCGGCCCCGCTCCTCACAGCGCCCAGCCCGCCTCCGCCGCAGGAACAGCGTGAGTGGGGACGAGAGGCTCCGAACGGGAGCACCGGGGAGACACGAGGAGGAAGGGCCGGGGGTGGACGGCAGAGGGAGCGGGGCCGAAACAGGCGGGGGTGGGGGCCCGGTGGCAGACCTCCATACGGGCGGCTCCGTGGTAAACACGGCCCCGAGTTGCCCCGTCCGCGGAACGGAGCAGGCCCCGCCACCAGCCTTCCCTGTGAGGGTGGAAAGAGCTCTGCGGGGCTGAGCGGTTGTGCTTGCCCCCAGGGCATGGCCGTGGCGCACCCCAGGCCTGCAGCGAAATTTGTCCGCAGGGCAGGGCGAGGTACATCAGCCTGACTGGTTCCAGCTGCAGAAACTGAGCTTCTCCCACCACTTCTGTAGGCGGATGAACTCAGAGTTACTAGGAAGACTGAAGGCAAAGCTAGTCCGAGATAATTCCACAGCAGATGAATTGAAACGTTGCACGCAGCCTGCAATGAAAAAAAGGGGGAGTTGCTTTACCTGAGGGGTTCATCGCACCTTCACGCGTGGGGCCAGTGAAGGGTGACAGCCAGGAAATGCCTCACTGCTCCCAGGCACCAGGTCTGCGCTGCTGGACATCTCCAGCTGAGGGACACTGCCTCTGCCAGAGGGCATGCGGTCATTTTGGCCCTAGTAAAACAGAAGCAGGAGTAGAATATCAGCCAGTGAGAGTTTCCTTTTAGTTTCAGTATCTGTCCGGAGTTAGCTGGCATTCAGGCAGGAGGCCCATGTGCGGAGATGAGCGTGTGGATCATGTAAGAACTGTGCATTAATACTGAAGTATGTATCCAACTATGTATGTCGGATTTATATTAAAACAAAATGGCCTGAGAGTTGACCACTGCACCTCAGAGCTTTAAAGCACGGAAATTCATGTTTCACCTGCACACTGATTCTCAAAGTCACTTAAATACTGTTGACTGACTTCTTCCTATACACTCTCCTCAAGGGAAAACAGTCTCATTATCTCCTATGGTACTCTGCTACTCCTGTTCCATTTTAGTAAGTTCATTAACGAAAAAGAAAAGGCATAAAGGAAAACATGAAATAACATGTAAATATAGATGTGATGAATATAGTGATGGATTTATGTGATGGAGTAGATTCAAAACACTGCTTCGATAACTTCAGCGGAACATTCCATTTTGCTTTCCTGGCTGGTAGTTCAGCCTCCTATAAATTAGCCACCCCATCCACCTACAAAGCCACTTTGTTACCGTCCATTTTTCAATATGCCTTGCCATGCAAGCAAGGTACCTAGCCTCTTCTCTTTGTTGTGGACTGAGAGTCCTTTAAATCTAAAGTTCTAGGAGTTAGGTTCCAGACACACCTCAACTATTTTTGCTAACTTTCTTGCAGAGAAGGCAAGTTGATTTAATCATTAAACAACCTGTGCAGCTTCTTTCTTTTTCTTTTTCCCTCGCCCTCTCCTTTTTCAAAAGCTGCAGGAAAAAAATAAAAGAGATGGTCACTTTTTAACCATCCTTTAGAAAAATCTCTCTTCACACATAACCCCAAATACTGCATTGAGAGATGTGTTACAATGATGAGCCCCAGTCACCTAACTTAAGAACTCACCCACTTTTAGCCACCTAGTGTATGATTAAATATGCTGTGCTTACATTGTAGCAATAAAGTTTTCATGCTGAGGTTATCCTCTTTATTCCCATAAGAACACAGTCTATAAGCTCTTTCAACAGTATCTACCTGTAAAATACATACAATTTTTTCAAGTGAGTTCAAATTTTGAAGCTCTGGTGCAATAAATGAATGTATTTTATGTTGCTTTATGCATTCCTGCAGAGCTGTTTGCTGACTGATAAGGAACCTTTTATTACTTATGAACATAAAAGAGTCATGATATGCCAGAACCCAGATAAAGTCTTCCAGTAATATCCAGTAAGGGCCAAAAGACAATGTTTTGTTGGTGGCAGTTACAGAGCATTTCATTAGAATCAAGCTTTTTAAACCTTCCTATTTCTACATGTTTTACTTTGGCATAGCCACCACAATATTTAATAGAGCTGGCCATTAAGTTCAGTCCTGCGTAAATTTTATACTCAGCATGCCCAGCAATTCTCAGAGCTTCAGACAATTGTACCTACTCAGATAACAACTTAATTTTTGCAGTTACAGGCAGGAAGCCAACCAAAACCTACTTTTGTTGAAATAACTGATTTTAGGAAGATGACATGGGCAGTAAATTTTCCCCTTCAAAAGAGCAGGTTAAAACTAAGGGAAAGTTTAGAAAAATGACTTACTAGATTAAATTTTTCTGATGTTATTCTGTTCAAAGACTCCTGCAAAATTCCCCAAGACTGTAAAAGAATTTAAGCAATGATAAAACTGTGTACTCACAGACAGCTGCACAGATTATTAGAGAGCAAAGTATCATCATGTTCTAGTTTCAGAAAGCAATGACCCCGTCAGCGTAAGTTTGAATTGCTCTGTGAGTTTCAAAGTATGCACATATGAGAGCCTCTCAACTAGTTAGCTTTCAAAAGGGTCTACACTTCAGTAATAGTGTCCTAGCATTAGGCAGGACAGAAACAGTACTGTAATATCAGTGTTGCCTTTGGAACATCATTTGAGCTAACATCTTCAGGAACTCAAAAGCTGCTGCTTGTGCTGTATAAAACCACAGAACTACAGCCTCTGGGCACTACCCTCAGGTCTCTGAGGCAGAGTAACTCTAACTGAATGCGATTCCAGGGATTCTGCACAGTCTGCCCTTCTTATCACCAACAACTAAGTAGGTCATGGCTGGTAGCCAGCAGTCTGGTTAGGAGGCACAATAATATTTAATGGTATGATAGATTTTATGCCAAAATCAGTAGGCTAATATTTGTTCCAGAATCTGGAAACTCTTCTTCCTGCCTAATTAGTAAACATCAACATCAGAGGAATTCTGCTTCTTCAGGAAAGTTCAAAACTTTACCTCATAATGAAACTCCCCTAGAAAAAATAAAATAAAATAAAAAAACAGAAAAGAAAGAAAAAGAAAAATATCTCATTATATAGGGACAAAGCATTTTTCCCAGATTATCAGTGCCTAGGCCCATATTGTAGTAAAATCCCTTGTAAAATACCTGATTTTCCTGAAACAATAAAATCTACAATCTGCCAGTTCTCTAAGTCAGTCACATCTTCTTAGAAATGTAACCATCTTCATTACAAATAAATCAAAACACATGAAACCTTTCTATCTTCCTCTGCTGTAACGCAAGAAATCACCAGTCTCCTCCCTTGCAATAATTCTTTTAATATTCTCCACCTGTAAAAGATGCCTCCTACCTTCAGCTGGGATCCATTTGAAATTAGTCATGTGAGAATCAGGTGTGTGAACTCTTGGTTTAGACCTATCTCCTGCATGCTTTTTTTTTTTTTTTTTTCCTGCTAGGCTAAACTGTTTTCACATGTAGAAGTGCGTTCACATTCACGTTCTAAAAATGTCAGGATTTGTACAGCCTATTAGAAGCTTTCCTAGAGAAAAAAATAAAGCTTATTCTCACACTTACCTGAGGAAAAAAAAAAAGTAATTGATATCATATATTACATTGTAAATAAATATGGTTCTTTATGGAAGATTTTTTAACATTTCTTAGAGACTGCATCTAATTTTGCTCCAGATCCTGGGCTTGTGTGTGCTTTCACAAACTTGAGAGGAGGTATCTCTCACAGAAACTTTAGAGTTTCACTTCACAAAAGGAATAGAGTTCTGTTCCACCTTTAAGAAGAAAAAGCTGATTATTTCAGCAAAAGTCATGTTTTCATGTTTGGTTTGGTTTGGCTTGGCTTGGTGAAGATAAATAGATATTTTCCAAAATACAGGGTTAATATGAAATACTGGATAACTATGAAACTTCAATGTATGAAAATCAACATTAACAACCTAATTCCTTTGGAAAAAAAGAATAGATTTCATGAAGAAAATATAGTGTTGAATGTATTTCCAGGAGCAATCTCGCCTACCTTTTTCAGGTGGCAATACATTAGAGGATATTAGCTTCTGCATAGGTTGCTGTCTGTAGAACCTCCAGCAAATCTTTAGGAGCCATGGGCCAGGAACAATTAGTTTTTACAAGCCTAGGATATCTAACTGTTTTTACTCATTGTTTGTACAGGAGTAATGGTTTTAAAGGGAGAAAGCAAGAGAAACACTCTTCAAACAGTGCCAGTACTTACAAGATAAAAATGAGCCATGAAAATCTTGCATGTAGTCCCTGTACCTGAACTGCCTGAGCACACAGCTAAACCTGTGTTGTTTGCAAGGTCAACAGGCTTTTCTGAAGGTAAATAATTGCCATTCCTACCAAGCCTCAGGACCTGGTGGTATCACACCGTAGCTGTATTCAGAGCACTCTTGCAGGATCTGGGTTTAGTTATAAGGGAGAAAGCCACAGATGTACAAGTGTTGCCTTTACCTACTTTAGGAGACATTCTTCAAAAACAGTAATTTCTGTATTTCCAGCTGAATCTTTTCCATGGTTATAAATTGACTGTGCAATACTACTGACTCACAAACTTTTAGGGGAATTTATGAGATTGTTGTTTTTCTTAAATTCTTATTCACTAGCAGCAGATAAAGAGAGACTACCAGGTAAGCAAAGGTTTCCATCCTTCATGGTTTTGGCAAATACTTGACGATGTGCTTCAGGTGTTTATCTCATGAACCAGAAGCAGATCACAATCAGACTGCATATAATACAAAGTAGTATGTCACTCAACTGGTTTGTGTAGTGCATTAAAAAAAACCAGCAAGCTTCAGAGTAAATGTTTACTGTCTTATTGGCATTGTAGTTAAACTTTTGAATAGTGAGAATGAGCAAAGTACAGAATTTTTACCTGAAAAATGCTAGAGGTTATACACTGTACTAATGATTACATTTTAATTTTGACTTTTTTGTTGTTTTTCCTAGGGCAAAACGCTGGATTTTTTTTAAAGTTCTGCAAGAGTAGTGTTATTAGTTAAGATGTCCTGCTTAATCAGTGGAGTTAAATATTGCAGTCCTATGAATCAGATGCACAAAGTAACAGGAGCTCTGTTTAAAGCACGCCTATTAAGGAACACGTGGGGCATCAAGGAACAACAATTAAAAATCTCACGTGCATTGTCTCAGCTTAGTTCTGAAAAGGCAAACTCTTATAATTATGTCGTCGTTGGAGCTGGATCAGCAGGGTGCGTGTTAGCCAACAGGCTGACTGAAGACCCTCACAGTACTGTACTGCTTTTGGAAGCCGGCCCTAAAGACACCCTTTTAGGTAGTAAAAGACTACTGTGGAAGATTCATATGCCTGCTGCATTAACTTATAACCTCTGTGATGAGAAATATAACTGGTATTATCATACGACTTCACAAAAGCATATGGATAACAGAATTATGTACTGGCCCCGAGGAAGAGTGTGGGGTGGTTCCTCTTCTCTCAATGCAATGGTATATATTCGTGGGCATGCGGAAGATTATAATCGGTGGAGCAGAGAAGGGGCTATAGGATGGGACTATGATCATTGCCTGCCCTATTTTAAGAAGGCACAAACACACGAACTGGGCTCAGATCAGTATAGAGGTGGAAAAGGACCTCTGCATGTGTCGAGAGGGAGAACAAACCATCCTCTTCATCAAGCATTCCTGGATGCAACCCAGCAAGCTGGGTATCCCTTCACAGATGATATGAATGGCTATCAACAAGAAGGATTTGGCTGGATGGACATGACCGTACACCAAGGTAAATTATAAAGGCTTCCTTGAGGAATTTGTGTTTCTGACCCACCAGAAGTACAGAGATAATTTTAGAATACAGACATAATCTGCACTGAATGCTATTTGGTTGTTTGGATTGACAAACAGCTACCAAACTCTCAATTTCACCTACTCATTTCACAGCAGTTTGCTGTCAGTCTAGAGTGTATTTCATTTGCAAATGTATTGGCATGCAGATCTTGAGTTAAATTTGGGAGAACAGATTTTCAGAATGTCATTGTGAAGTTTGTTATGTTAAAATATCTAGTTATTACATATCAAATAATATTTGCTTTGAACACTATAGAAAAATGCTTTTCTTGTATAAACATATTGATAGGTATTGGTGAGAATATTGAAGAAAACTTAGTACAACTATTTTGGTTTTTAATTTAAGTATACATTGCAGGTAAAAGATGGAGCACAGCTAGTGCTTACCTTCATCCAGCTATATCACGCCCAAATTTGTCAGTTACCGAGAAAACACTTGTAACAAAAATCTTGTTTCAAGGAACAAAATGCATTGGTGTTGAGTATGTGAAGAATGGACAGAGTAAAAAGGTACGAGATTTTTATTTTCTGGTATGAAAGACATTATACAAAGCAAAAGTTATAAATTAATAAATAAAACAAGTATGTATATATTACAAGTGATGCTCTACTTTGTAAAATGTCAGCTTTTCAGAAATCTTGTTGTATCTACCAGTGTATGATTCTTTGTGAGTTACTTACAGTAGATGATACTTCAGTTGTATTAATTTAGAAATTATCTCCACTTCAGAGTCACAGTATTTTCAGAATTGTTTTTCTGAAATACCAGCACCCTACAACGTACAGAGATAGTATCCAGTGTCTGTTCCAGCTCAGAACGTTACACAACTCTCTTGCACAATATCAAGTTATGGCTTGTCTGCTCATATTGAAAGCTTGATCGTTTCTCCTTAAAGAAACCTCTAGTAAGATAGTAATATATTTGGAGTAAGAAAAATGTGAGGGTGGGGTGTCTAATCTCAGTCAGAATTGTATCTGAATAGAAGCTCACTTACATTCAGCTCAAGCTTAATAACGTTAGGACTTTTCTGTTCATTTCATTTTAGGCTTTCGCCAGTAAAGAAGTTATTTTAAGTGGAGGTGCCATAAATTCTCCACAGCTACTTATGTTGTCTGGGATTGGCAATGCAGATGATTTAAAAAAACTGGGGATCCCTGTTGTATGCCACCTTCCTGGTAATTTTATTATTTCTTTCAACCTTGTATCCTCCTAAGGATTCAATTCAAAGTCTATTAAATTGAACAAATCCATGAATTTTGGTTGGCTTTATGTCAGGTCATATGGACTGAAATCAGCAGTGTTACAAATCAGTGGAAACATGCATTGATTTTAGAACTGAGCAATGCCCCCCTACAGTTTCTCCGCTATGTTTGATAGCAGAAAACACCTTTCTGAAAAATGCTACCAAGTGGCTTTAAAGTAAAGCTGCATACTTATAATTATTAGAATTTTGGATGAGGGGTTTAGATCCACAAGAGCTTGTATCAATTTTCGTTGTTGTATATATTAAAAGATGGAAAGAACAACATGAATTTCTTTAAACTAGAAAATCTAATACTATATTCAGCAGTCAAATGTGGTAATTTTAGAAAAAATGATACATCTGCCATTTAACTTACTATTTTTGTTCTAGTTTTTTTATGTTCATTTAAAACCTGATTATGACATGAGCAAAAGGCTGATGATATGGCTCATGGTCTTGGTCCTAGTCATCACTGACCTTGGAAGAGGTTGGGTTAGTTTTCATTTATGCTGTTTTCTGGTAGCAAATTTTGAGTATAATTGTTCTAAGTGAAATAATTTTGTTTTCTTTTTCCTTTCTTCTCCTTCTTGACCCTTTTTAATCTTTTAATCAGGAGTAGGCCAGAACCTTCAAGATCATTTAGAAGTGTATGTCCAGCACAAGTGCACGAAACCTATTACTTTATATAGTGCACAGAAGCCAGTTAATATGGTGAGGATTGGTCTAGAATGGCTTTGGAAGTTTACAGGTATGAAACAAAGTATTCAATTCTCTTACCACTGATTGCTTCAGAATCATTAAAGCTTTTTATCTGTGAATTTCTAAGTCTGGGATCCTTCATATAAAATTATTTCACGTCCTTTAAAAGAACTGGATCTTGCAAAGGGCCTGAAAGATTACTTTCTCATAAATCAGAGTATTTTAAAGCAGTTATTATGTCTTAGGTATCAAGAGAGGTTTTTATAAAGTGTTATTTAACACATTTGTATCTCCACTTTAAGAAAATTAACTTTTAAATCTTCGTGGCACCAAGAAAAGCTGTTGGGGAAAAAAAAAAGAGGAAAGAAGTTTATTTAAAAGTAGATATTGCATAGTTAAAAATATGCTGTGAACTGAATTTATTTTTCCTTATTCTTGTCACAAAATAATTATTTTGCTGTAGAATCCCTCAGAGTAACTTTTGTTAAAAATGACACTCTCATTTTATAATAGTCCAGCTTTATTTTCTAATAATCCAGACTTTAAAAAGAATCTATCCAAGTAATCCTTGAAATCATTAAAATAGTTTGACCAAACTCAAAGCCTTCATCTCTTGCTGAATCATGATGTTAGTAGCTGGCCCAAGGTGATGACTTATGCTGTGTATGTGTGGCATTTTATGGTGGAAGTAATGGTCACGGAGGGATGAATCATGGTTTTAAATGGATCTGAAAATAACATAATATGAAGGACATTGTAGTCTCTTCATCTTTCCCCTTCAGGGTAGGCACTGTGGATGTCTTTGCCTATTACCTGTGACTGATGGGATAGCTATGCTTCTTCTCTTGGAGCATACAGTGCAAAGATATCAGGATGCTGCAGCTGGTTCCCTCCACATCTGGCAGTCTCAATACTGAATCTGCCTCTGGAGTTAGGCTGCAGGCAGTGCTTCTGCCAGTTATACTGCGATAACTGCAACATCCCACTGACAAATAACTGGAATTTCCAAAGTTATACAGAATTGCATTTACCTAGTGATTAAGAAGCTGGTGAAAGTGATTCATATTGTTTACACTGCAAGCTGTTCCTAAAATGTTTGTATTCTTTGCAACTTTTACTATATATATGAATTGTGAGGGCTGCTCTGAAAGTAATACCTCCTGTTTGATGATGTTGGCCCATGACATCAGAGGCAGATTGGTGTTATGACAGTAGACATTGAACCTTCCCACCAATATCCTGTGACATTCTGTTGCCGTGACAGCAGAGGGGCAGTCTGACAAAATGAAAAGAAGCAAAGATATGTAATTGAATTCCTCTATGTAGAAAAAATGGCACTCACTGGCATTCATCAATGCTTGCTTAATGTTTATGGAGACCGAACAGTGGACATTAGCACAGTGAGGTGGTAGGTGGTGCGTTTTAGCAGTGGCAACAACAGTGTGAAAGACGAGCCATGTTCTAGACAGCCATGCTCAGCTGTCACACCATGAAATGAAGAGCATTTCAATCAGCTCATCTGTATGAATCAACAGATTACAAACAGGGAACGGTGTACAGAGCTGAATATTGGCTGCAATGCATTGAAAACAAAGGTGGCAATATTGGAATGCCAGAAAGTTTGTGCCAGGTGGGTCCCATGAATGCTCACACAGGAACAGAAAGAACACCACATGCAATTTTGTCAGGTCCTACTGAACCAATACATGGCTGAAGGTGACAGTTTCCTGGATCACAGCTACCAATGACAAGATGCTGTGTCACCACTGTGAGGTGGAGTCAAAACAACAGTCCATGAAGTGGCAACATGTGAACTCCCCATTGAATAAAACGTTCAGGATGCAGCTCTCAGTGGGTAAAGTGTTGTGCAGTGTATTTTGGATGATCTTTATGGATTTCCTGGAACACAGACAAACCATCTTTGACTGCTATATCATGATGTTGGCTAAGCTGAAGACTTGAACTTCCAGAGCAAGGCCAGAGAAGACAACTTTCTTTTGCAACACAATAATGACAGGCCCCATACCAGTCTGACGACAGTGGAACACATTACCAGTTTTGACTGGACTGTCCTACCACACTCTCCATATAGTCCAGATTTGGCACCTTCTGACTTCCATCTGTTCGGGCTGATGAAAGATGGACTGCATGGGCAACATTTTCCTAGCAATTATACCATCATATCAGTTGTGAAACAATGGGTCACCTCTGCTGGTGCAGATTTCTATGAGCATGGCATGCAGGCTCCTGTTCATGACTGGTGAAAAAGTATTGCTAATGGTGATGGCTACATATTGAAAAACAGTGTTTCATAGCTGAAAATTTGCTCTATAAAACAGTGTTATTGCACTCTTTGTATCCATTGTAGTTTCCATGGAAATAAATAGGAGGCATTACTTTCGGAGTGACCTATTATCTGTAGTAAAACAAGTTAAAAAGAAGTAAGTTTCTTGCCTTTCTGAGATCTTGTAATGGCATTTTATCTCTCAATTTCACTCTCTAGGTTTGGGAGCCACTTCCCACTTAGAATCTGGTGGGTTTATCCGAAGTCAGCCAGGAGTTCCTCACCCTGACATTCAGTTCCACTTTCTCCCTTCTCAAGTGATTGATCATGGTCGAGTTGCCTCCACAATGGAAGCTTACCAGGTGAGTTTTTTAAGAACATATTCCAGTAATGTTCTGTAGTCCGTATAGGAAGTAGATTGATCTTTTAATGTGGTCATTTATAATTTGGCTGTACACTGTGAAATACCTTTTTCAGCACAGAGAGTTGGCTTAACCTCCTGCACTGGGAAAAAAGTCAGTGATATTTGATATTTTGATATTTTGATATTGCTACTAAAATTATGTTGTTTTTTATCTCTGTAAATGTGTTTAAGTAATTGCACTATTGAAGTGCCGAAGTACTGTTCATTAGGACACTGTTGTGCTAGGTGTTGTACAAAACTAAACCAAGGTGTTCCTCCTTCCACTGCAGTTTAGGCAGAGGTTTAAGCAAAAATATATGAAGCCACTCATTTATTTATTGGCACAAATCCAGCCTCCTTTTTAAAATGTGACTTTGATCCAAAAATCTGTGCTAATGGTGAGGAACTGTTCCTGAATATACATGTTCTTCTTGCTGATCTCTTCAGTGATTATAGTAATATGATCTGATTGCATTAGAATGCTGTTCTACTGCTAAATTGGAATGGTTGTATTTTAAATTTAGAAAAACAGCTGTAAGTTGAAAAGGCAGATATATTCTATCTCCCTTATGGAATATAATATTTAATTTGCAAAGTCTCTCCAAACTGAAAAATAAGTAAAATGTTCTAAATTTGGAAATGCATCTGGTGAGATTTTGTCATGAGTATAGGGTGGGTATTGCAGGTCCACGTAGGACCCATGAGGAGTGGAAGTGTGGGCTGGCTGAAACTGAAGAGTACAGACCCAAAGGACCATCCTATCATTGAGCCTAACTACTTGTCAGCAGGTAAAAGCAGCTTCTCCACTATCTGATAACAACTTATTTCCTGCCTGGTACGGTACCAGATTTTCACATCTACTCAACATCAGTTCAGAAGTGATGGTTGGTGCATTGTTATATATTTTTTTTAAAGTCAGATAATATCGAAGAGGCCACTGTCCAAAGAACTGTGCATATCTGAAGAATTCCTTCCTGGAGTGCAGTCAGAGACAGTGGGTATAGCAAAATAAAGAGCAACTCTTCAGAGCTCACCTATTTCCTAGTGAGCGCATGCGATATATGTAGCTATTTTGCTCATAGTGAGTATAAATCTATGTGATTTTTTTAAAATGTTCTATTTTGGCATTCAGCAATAAGTGAGAGACTTCCCCCTACCCTTCTCTCTTTTATGCTATTTTCTTTTTTTCTGTTATGTAAGAGTGTACTTAGAGCCCTCTTATCTTCTCTCCATGCAGAAAGAGATATTTGGGAATTCCGCCAGTGTGTCAAGTTGACCAGAGAGATCTTTGCTCAGAAAGCTTTTGAAAAATTCCGTGGGCCTGAAATTCAACCAGGAAACGATGTTCAGTCTGACAAAGAAATAGATGCCTTCATAAGACGGAAGACTGATAGTGCTTATCATCCCTCTTGCACTTGTAAAATGGGTCAGCCTTCAGATAGCACTGCTGTAGTTGATCCCCAAACAAAAGTAATTGGTGTTGAAAATTTGAGAGTAGTAGATGCTTCAATAATGCCCAGTATAGTCAGTGGGAATTTGAATGCCCCTACTATTATGATAGCAGAGAAAGCTGCAGATATAATTAAGGGGCTCCCGTCACTTCAGGAGAAAAATGTTCCTGTATATAAGCCCAAGACCTTGGAAAGACAACGATAAACAGTGTTGTCATCCTTTCACGTTTTTGCCACTTAGTTTTTCATCTGCGTGTTTGTATCTCACATTAGAAGTGCCAACAAAATAAATGCCATGGAAAACAACTTATCATAATAAAGCAGCTATTCATTTGGTCCATTCTGTTATATAGGATTATCTAATCTTTTCTTAAATTAGTTGGCTTAAGCTGTTTATTTTAGTTAGACAGGAAGAGATTAATGTGTGTTATTTTGAAAGTCTTTATGATATGTCTTATTATTTAAAGGAAGAATTTTTACTGTTTTGAGTATATTATCCAGGATAACAGCTACTCAGTAATTCCCACATTCTGCAAAGTAAATGTAAGCATTTATGTACTTACAGGCAAAAGTAGTAAGTATCAGAATTCATAGGAGAGACACCTACATGTCCAGAATTTGTCAGGTGTGTGTTTTTTTATGAGAAGAACGGATAATTTACAAATCCTTACTAAAAAGTTACACTTTACCATACTTAGCAGTCTTAACTATATAGCATTTAGGAACAAAGACACACACTACATTTATCAAAAACTATTTTTTTCTAATAAATGCAGAACCAGAACTGATAATTATAAAAATGCATTAGAAAATGGGGCATTCCCCTTGCTTTTTTTTTTTTTGATTTTTCAAGAAACACAGTAGAATTCAGTTTGCAATTTAAGCTCATTTAGTTGTGCTGCTTTATCTTGTACCACAGTAAGGGGTCCACACTCCCACTAATTTCCATAAAGTTACTGATCTTTGCTCAAAGATGAGTGCATGAAAAAGATACTCAATAGTGCTGGACTATCAGTCAAAATTCATTAAAAATATTTATAGCTGAGGTAGCTTTAAAATGGAAGTTCACTCAAAATAACTGCATGAAATAAGATCTCAATTATATGAGGGGAGATCTTTTTGAATTCAAAGGCAAATGACTTACTCAGTAAACCAATGCTATACTTCAGTTAGGACTTAAATCTTTTACTCTCTTCAGATATGTCAAGCAAATACATGGTCTTCATGGCTGTTTTCTGTGTATGTCTAACTTACTGGTGATGAACTGAAAAATAAACAAACAAAAATAATACAACTAAAGAAATTGAATTCATTAGCTGGAATTGAATTCATTCAATTGTATGGATTTGTTAAGTATTCCAAAATAACTTTGGACTAAGTAGCTGTTGAATTATAAAGCAAATGCTTCTGTAGCTTCAGGTTGCTCAGTACTTCTCGTGAACAGAATCAACTTTTTTTTCCAGGAAAAGTGGAATTTTACACCATTTGAGCAGACTGAAAAAAAAAATAATAAAAAAAGCTGCTGACTCAGATGTTGGCTAGAGGGACAACTGCAGATGTTTAGGGCAGATTTTTCTACCTGGTGCTGCTGCAAAGCAATGGTTGGAAGCCCTGCTGCTAGCTGAGAGAAAGGCTTTAATTGATCAGAGTATCTGTATAAAGAATAAACAAAAATTCTTAAGATGGAAGAGCATAGAAGTGAACGTCACTCCCAAAGGAAGCAGGTAAACCCTTTCTATGTACGTTCTGTATCTGCCTGGAATGTGGGGAACAAAAAGAATCTTTTAAGTCAGAGGTGATTGATTGGCTGTATTAGTAAGACAATTCACCTGACACAGCTGTGCCTTTAGGGAGAGCATGAATTATGTATAGTGTGCCATTTTTATAGCAACTAATAGCTTTTCTTGAGCACCTATCTATCTGAGATATTCACTTAAAGAGATTCACTGTATCTTAGTGTCATTTACAATACAAACTATTAGGGATGTTCAGAATAATATACAGTGATGAGACTTACCAGGGTCCTGTGCAGTTGAGAGAAGCAGCGATTTGGAAAGATGTAACACTGAAGTTCCTGCATTTGCAGATTCACAACATGGGTTTCCATTCTAAACATGTAGCATGGGAATTGTTATTATGCAACTGCAGAGGATTAACTAGTCACTGTATTACATAACTTATTACTTGAACACACAGAGCTATCATCTACCATTATGTCAAGTTCTAAGAGATTAGGAAATAGCAAGGTCAGCTAAACATAAAATCGCATGTGTCTTATCTTCATGTGTCTTGCTGCATTTTACAATCAAGGTACACATTATTGCTGCATTGTGTAATCAGACAAGCAGGCATTTGTTCTGAACCATCATCATCTTTTCTCACCATTCTAAACATATAGTCCTTGCAAATTATTCCCCTTCTAAACATTTGAAGATTTTTTTCATTGCGGTGAAGCTGTAGTTGCCTTATTAATTTAGACTTCACTGCTACAGAACTTCATGGCTCCTTTATGCATTTCCTTTGATGCAGTCCTAAGGAAATTCTTCAGGTATTTGAAAACGTTGTCGCCCTGCGATAATCTTTAGGTAGCATCAAGCAGCCATTAGATTCTCCCGCACTGTATCTGTCTGCTGGGATTGAATTTCTGTTAAAATTGTTCTTACTCTTAGCAGAGTTCAGTCTGCTAAGAGATACTTAGAACAGATACATAATGTTCTAACTGCTTTGTGGAGCAGGGGGAGCCTGCAAGTTAAACATTAGCCATCTATACACCTTGCTGAATGATGCAGATCGCAGGCTGGTGGTCCCAGAATTTTACTTACTTAACAAAATCATATGGAGAATAAACAAATATTATTTCCATTTCTATTCAGATATTATTTTTTCTATAAATAACCAGATGACAGAGTTCACTGTAAAAGCTGTTTGATGTAAGAATTTGCAAGTTACTAGACCTGCCAGCCTGGCTTGACCCAGCAATGGTACTGAGTGACAGCACCAGCACTTCCACGGTAACAGCTTGCTGCCGGTGCTTCGGAGACAGCTGGATGTGTCTGGCTGGGGACAATAAGATTAAGAAAGAAAAGTGACCAAACTCATTTCTTTTTGTACATGGATCTCAGTTCAAATTGCTTTAGTATGAGAAGTGCTATTAAAAGCGGCAGAAAATAGCAGTATTTATAAAGCTGTATTTTGTTTAATTTAAGGACACTCAAGATTTTGTACACCAGAACTTCTGGTGTTTCTCCAGCTTAAATTACTTTCCAAGTGTATGACTTCAATTACTTACAACTAAGGCAGCTATATAAACACTGGGGAAGTAAATAGTGGGCTTCCAATAGATATTTTCTGTGAAAGAAACATATTATTTATACATCTTATTAAAATAATAGTTATGTAATGTGGATTTTTGGGAGAAAAAAACATTTATGCATCTTACTAATAGCTAAAAAGTTACTGCAGAGACAACACAAGCATCTTATTACAGTATTCTATCTTTTAGTCTGTATTGTTCTGTCATCCAACCTCCAAAGAAAGGACAATGTTCAAATATGAATATACTTGGTACAATTTTTAAGTGAATATAGTTCACTTAGCTGTACTTAACTCCTTGCTAATGGGCAACTATGATGCTTTCTGCCATTATACTGGTATGTAAACAGATCTGGGAAATCATGATAAATGCATTAATTGTTGAGATCACTTTCATTTGCAGCATTCTAAGGCTGCCAGTTACCATATAATTGTGCATATATATGGCTTACTCTTTTTTCTTTACACTTCTGTGGTAAAATGGAATGGGTATTCTATCTATAGTTACACCATTAACTATATAGAACATGGCTTGTAGCTGAATTTCCTCCATCATTTATGTTTGTAAGGACTGTTTTCTCATAAAATAGTATATCTGCCCTCAAGAGTGCCTTTCCCACTGTTATTTCTGTGAAATAAAATCTGAAAGCTTTATTTTGGTATCCTAAACTTTGCTTCTGTAAGCTGAGATGGGTGACAAAATGACTGAAGTGGGTAACCCACACAAGTGACAAATAAGCACAACAGATTTAGTCCTCACATTTTAAGGGATTTTAGTCAGATTTGCCTGATTGCTTCCATAGATGTACACCTCTGGGAGCATGAATCCCCTAGAGTGTCCTCAGGAATACAGCCCTTTTTCAAACAGATGCTCTAATCACTTTTCTCCTTCCTGGTTAACAGCAATTATTCATAAAGAACTTGTGCACTATAATACTGTAGATTGGTTATCAAATTCCATGTGTTCCTGCCCATTCTCCAAATGGTGCAAACAGAATTTAACCTTTGGAGCTTCCTGCTGAAAAACTGTTAGTAAAAGGAGTCCCAAGTATAATAAAATTATTACACAGTTTTATTTTGAAGAACATTTTGCATTTGTTTTAATACAAAATGATTTAGGTCAAGAAAGAATTTACAAACCTTTAAGTTCTTATCCTGGCATTTGAAATAAGAATGATTCCAGAGGAAGTCTGTAAGCTATTCATAGGAAATTGTCATTATGTACAAAATGTTTATTGACATGTTTTAAACATCACATTTGTAAAAATGTGAACTGGATTGCTATCTAGCATATGAACTACAGGTAAAACCTGATAATATAACTTGTTAGAACAAGTCATTGTTATCCAGTGCTAACAAAATAGACAGTAGCTTTCAGTATTTTTTGATTTTCCTCCAAGGTTGTATTAGCCTCAAAGTCATTTCAGGGTTTTACTGCATTGTGAACAATATCTCAGCCCTCTTTTGATTGCATAAAAATAAATCTTTAAATTGTACACATAAAACAGAAAGGTAGAGGCAATAAAGTAGTATACTCTTTATATAATTGATTTTTTTGGTTCTGTGAAGAATCATTTAATCATATTTCTTTTTCTAAGCAGAGTAAGCAGTACTGAAGTAAAGCACTTTCATTTACCTATGAAACAGTTTCTGCCCTAGATGCTTTCTATCAAAGTAGGGTACATAGGTAATGTACTTTGTCAAAATAAACTGTTCCATGACCAGTAGTACCCTGGCATGAACTTGCCAATTTTTTAATGATTTTAATATTTCAGTAGCATGGGATTAGTACAAAAATAAAATTACAGCTTATTTTTCAATCAAAATGTTAAAATAATTTGAAATCTTTTACCTTTCCAAGTATAAGACTGCAAATGGTCAACTGTGCATCCCTTACACAGAGAGATTCATTTGACACTGTTATGTTAAAAAAAAAAAAGTGTTGTCAAGTTCAAACTTGACACTTTATCCCAAAAAGATTTACAATGAGAGGTGGCTCTATTTAAATATTTATGCTATAGTTCTATATATTCCAAGTAAAAATACTCATATCTAGAATTCTGTGGAGAGTTACAATAATTAGGGTCCATAAATATTGCTGCAGTTCAATTACGGTACAATAATTACAAAATATAGAACATCTCTTTACAAATACAAATCATTGTATATTACAATTCATTTACAATAATTTCTACTATATAATTTTTAGCAAACTATCTTATCTAATTCTACTTTAACCTGGTTGCAAGTGCATTAGTAAGAATGCAATTATTCCAGTATATTTTGCCCTTAACGTGATAGTCATAAAACAGACTATCTGAATGATATTTTCCTATGTAAACTGGTGTTACATATGACGGAGTATTCTTTATATAACTTCTTTTTCCAATGATCTCTAACAGGTAGAGCATGACAAACCATGTTTTAGAAGAGCATTAAGAAAAGAAATCAGGAGGCAGGTTTGAAAACAGTATTAGAATAGATATGCGATGGACAGCTGATATGCTCTTGAGTACTGAGGTAATGACATTATTGGTTGTCATCACTCACCTCGTGTTGTGCTGGACTTACACATTTTCACTGACAAAATCCTGCTCTACCATGAAGGACAGCAGCACAAGGTTGAAAGACAGGCAAGATATTACACCTCAGAATCCCATTCTAGCCCTCAAAAAACGGATTGTCAGAACCTGCTTCTTTTCAAAATAACCTTATTCCTACAGAGAAACTGAAGATTCTGTGGGAAGAGATGATGTGCTGCAGCTCTGATCACATTTCAGCAACCCGGAGATAATCTGTTTATTAGTTATGGCTTCCTTGAGGTGTGACATCACTTGTACAAAACTTGATTCGTTAACTCCAACTAGTGCCTAGCATCTTTAAACTATGAGGCACTTTTTCTGTTATTAAAATCATTTCCCTTGCTAAATACTATAAGCTTGTAATGCATATCATTTCATCAGCTAAGTCTTCTTCATATCGTCCTGGTTCTGGTTCTTCATCACTGTAGCCAGGACCAAAATCTTGAAGTTCATAATCTTGTCTGCTTAAAATGGGAAACATATCCCCATTGGTCCCATTGCTAATATTTCCATTGAGAAGATTACTTGCTGCACTTTCCATCTCATCGATAGTCATGTCACAAGCATCAGCAATCTCATGTTTTGTAGCTGAAACAAATTTAGGGTCCTTTGCATACCTTCCTAGGCCTTCAGATATAAGTACCTGGCAGATGGAGAGGAGAGAATGAGATATAAAGCAGAATTATGGAAGAACAGACATATCATAAAAACATTTTTCATTTGCGGACAATACTAGAAACTCCATGCTAAATCAAAGCAACAATCAAATGGCTTCAAACTACACGGTATCAGTTATATGGTATTGTAACTGATAATGCAATACATCTAATTGTTTTCATTAGAAACTTAGGAGGAGTCTGATGAACATAGGACAACAACTACTAAATCCCAGAGGATAAAACTGGGGCAAGTTGCTGAAACGGAATTCTAGACACATTCTAGGTATTTTAGAATACATGGAAGAAGGATGCCGAAATCCCATTTGGAAACAGTAAAGTATATTGTTTAGCTTGTAGCAATAGAAAGAAAATAATAGATGGAAGCAAGAACAGTAACTATGATACTCAGAAATGCAATATGTTATTAATAATAATAATACAAAAGAATTTCTAACATTCCTTAGTACACCTGGAAATCAATTCTGGTTGTCTTTGTTTACCCTCTCTGCAACTAGTACACACCAATTTCATAGAGTTCATGTTCTTTTAATCAGATTACTGCAAAAATGGGGATTTATACATATAAAATAATATAAATAAATAAATGGAAATAAAGCAGAGAAAACAAATTTATGCATCACTGGCTCTTGTGAAAGGATATTTCACAATTGATCCGCATTGGCTAGAAAGCTTAAAGTTCATTTAAAATCCTGCCCTTGATGCGTTCCCAACTTTCCTTCTGCTGAGTTCTTGCAGCCTGCCTGCCAGCCCTGTGACACTGACACTATGATTTTGGATTCCACTGAAATTCTTTACAGCGTGGCAACCGAGAAGTTTTCCTGTCTTTACTTAAAAACAGTTTCAGTTGACAGTGAAAATATCACATTTTCAGAGAGATCGTGTAGACTGAACCATAAGCATTTTAATGTTAACAAAAAGGCTAAGCAGAAACTCTTGATGACCTCAGAGGTTTCTGTAATACTTACCGCTTCTACCAAACTGTCTGCACTCCTCTGTTTGTCGCTGTGTTTATGCCTAAAGTCATTAGGTACTGTTAAATTGGCTGGTGTAAATGTTCGGTAGGAGATATCAGGGTCATCTGTGTACCAAGAGCTCCTGTGCAAGGAAGGCAGGCTACCGTTCATATGTTCTGTAGATTCAGCCCTGTCAACTTGGATTAGAGGTGTATAATATGGAGTGCGGTCCCTGTTGGGAGGGGTTGCAGGTGGGGTAGCCCATGAACGCGTGGAACGACTTGGTGAATGTTTATGAGCTTTACTGGAATCCAGACCTGCAACAGCCATGACCTGGAATGGGGAAGAATTTTTAAAGTTAGTGATTTCAAACACTCCAAGTCATACTCAATTCTGATTTCAGCAGTCAGCTCAAACCAACTCTTCAGGCAGCTGCTATGCAAAGTTTATATTTTCTGATGTTTAGAGTCATGTAAAAGAGGAACAGAACTGAAAATAGTAAATAGAGAGCATAAAATGGTATTTTTTTTGTTATTATAACTAGTTTATGTACCTTGCTTTCTTTGGCCTCTGAGGAAGAGGGACCTATTCACCTGGCATCATCCAGAATTTTTAAAAAACTTTTTTTATTGCTATAAAACCTCTGCCTGAGGCTCAAGCAGGGGACAGCAGACTTGTGCCACAGAAAGATTTTGTTTGGTCATACGAAACTAAACTATTCCATTTAATATGATGTAATTAAAAACATTAACAAAAAATTAACAAGACCACGTCACAAGTCCTAGTTTAGATCAAGTAAGTAGGCATAAATAGCATGTAAACAGGAAACAATAACGTGATTCACAAAAATTAAATTCAGCTATAGGACAAAGAATATGGATTTATTTATATTCACCATATACTGCCTATGCTTATTAAAAGATCTGGATTATTCCATAGCATCCTCATGCATTAGAATTAGAATGCATTAGACCACCTAGTACTATATCTATGCATAATCCTCCGATACTGTTTCAAGAAACAGTGAAAGTCAAAGATACAATATAGAAGATAAGAAGATGTAATTCATTATTAGTTACATAAAGTCCTGGATTTACCTGCTGTTGCATTAAGTGAAGTGGTAAAGCAGTGCGATGGTGGAAATTTGGAGAGAGCGGTATGTCATCCTGACTACTCTGTCGGCGGAGGCATTCAAAATTAAAGGAAGATCGTCTATTTGCTGTGGGGAAACCATAATTCATTAGGAAAATGGAACAGTTTTCCTTAAAGACTGCTGTTTGCAGAATTCCACTGTACGACAACTATCACACAAAAAAATATGCTACTGATAAGAAAAAGAGTTTGCTAACAGAAGAAAGAAGTTGTATATAAGATAAAGAATAGGTACATTGCACGAGCAAATGCAGTCATGGGCAGAAATATGAGCAGCCTAACAGGGCAGAATGTGAAGCAGTCATGTTTATGAAGGAAGCGTTTTACACTTCTGGAGATTGGTTTTGATACTTGACTTCAGAGTTTTGCTGTACACTGCTGTGAATAGTTAAAAATAAGAGTTTATTCTTTCTTCTCCACACTTCTAAATTCTTCCTTCTAATGAGTCAGACTTCCAAATCCCTAGCTTATAAATCAAAAACCCACAACCCCACACCATTAAGCTCACTCTTGGTTCTGTTTTCCCTGAAAATCACTGAATTTCAGTCTGTAATGTTTACTGAAACAGTAGGAGGTATATGGAGGTAATCTCAGTGTCATTAAGAAGCATGGCTGTTAAGGGGCAGGGAGGTGCCAGCAGATGAGACAACAGCAATGCTGCACATCTGTCGGTGCGAATAAGGAAGGCTTGGACTGAATCCATCTGATAAATGTTTCAAAGAAAACTAAAGCTGCATTCTACCTTGTTTCTTCCTCATTTACCAGTTCAAGTAAATCAGCAGTTACATTGATTATTTTCATGCTATTGGATCAGTGAGGCAAGAGATATTAGACTGATTTGTATGTTAAGATCTGTAGATTCTGAGACCTCTCAGGAATCTGCTAGCAATATTCATTATGAAACATCAAGTTTAAAATCCAAGTTACAAATAAGCTTTTTAAACTGGAAAATATTTTAATGAATTAATTCATTCTGGATTTGCAAACAAAATGTTCTTAATGTACGTACATGCTGGTGTTGGAGGTAGCAGCCGTCTCCTAGGAGATCTTTTTGTATCATAACAGGTCTGTGAGTCATCTTCCTCAAAAAACCCATGTGGGTGATGGTAACCTTTTGGTCTCTCAAAATCTGAGTCATGGCAGTGATGTCTACAGTGGTAATCATACACATGCCTGAGTTCAAGTGCAATAAAGAAAAGATTAGTTCAGAATTTCTGTAAGTTGAGTGGTTTAGATTTCTTCTTGAAGATACCCCAACAAAACCAGGTATAACTATATTATATAATTACATGACATAGTTTTAAAATCAATATTGTGTATACAAACAGATTTTGAGATAGCATACATTTTTCTATTAGTGTAATTACATAACATATTGTCAGATTAAATTTTTATCAAAGTATATTTCCAATGAAGTTATTCCTACCAATAGAGGCTAAACTGAATGTTGCTTAAAAAAACAATTCTAAAACCAAAATTATGTTCTACTCCTGTCATTCTTTTTTTTGAACCCTGGCAGGGGAGCACAGAAATTCAGAACACAGAATTCAGCCTTCCGCACTCTTCAAACTTCTTTTGTTAAAAATCTACTAGTAAGAGTTTTTGGCTGTAATTTTCATACAAAAATGAGTGTCCTGAGTATTCTGTAAAACTCAGCTTTTATGCAAATCTTAGCTTTCACACAATCCAACAAGATGCAGATTAGGGTGCCAATCTTGTCAAAATTCATATGGCTAATAAGGATAGCATAGGAGGAGAATAAAGCATGTCTGGCGCTAGTGCATATTTGTTTAAGATAAAATGGAAATAAATTCCTCTATTTCTGGGCTGTCATTCAATATTAAAAAAAATACTAATAGAAGCATAGAATATTTTTGAGAAGGTGTTGAATTTACTTAGCAGAAGGGAAGCTGTTTTAAGGAAGATAACCAGACAACAATTGACTCAAGATTTTTTCAGTCCAAACGCAAAGTTCAGATCTGATGTTGCTGAAGGAATGTCACAGTGGTGTTAGTGAAGCCAAACTAACTTGGGAACCACAGTTCTAAAGTTAGAAAAACCTGCCACAGTCCATTCCCAAAGAAACCGAGTGAAAGTTGCAGTAAAAAAAGTTAAAATTATCAAAAGGAAATCAAGGATTGATATTCTTAAGTCTAAAATTAAGATCTGAATGCAAAATTAAGAACAACAAAGCTCTACTTGACAGAAATACTACAATTAACTAGGCTACCACTCTGGATTTTGGCCTGAGAAAATATAATTGAGTCAGAAATCTGAGAGGAACTGGGTTATAAAACTACAACCCTGCAGTTACAGCACAAAGCATCAGATCAATACAAGTTTCCACATTGCTCAGTAATACAAACATGTAAGCAATGCCAGCGTGCTGACTGAAATGCCATCTATGACATTTCCATAAAGACTATGAACAAACGATAAAAACCATCTGTTCCCAGCACATAAAGGCCAGGAGAACCATGAGAGTGTTAAGTGTGTGTATTAACAAGACAGAAAATGGCGCCAAGATGAGGATGATTAATGAAGTAATACAATGAGAACTTTCAAAAGAAAGATACCCAATTCTGCATCAGTTGAGTTAATATTAGCACTAGTTTATACTCAGTTCAAATGAACTTTCTGCTTTGCTTTAAATTTGGTAAAGAAATTCTGCTGGATTCAGCATTTGATGACAAACACAAAGGTCCTTGGTACATCCACTCTTCTTGTCCATCATTTTGCTAACCAGTAGCTGTGGAGTATTAACTTTATTAGAGGATTTTCAGTGCAGCTGCGCTCAGTGAAGCCTACGTGGATGAGTACATCAATTACTGAACTCCCTTCCTCAGTTTAACAGACATACTCACCTGCTTCCTGACAACATGCTGTCTTCCTCATAGTATTCTTCCCCACTATAATATTCCTGTTCTCCCAAATAATGATCATCATTGCAATAGTCTCGAATGTCACGTTCTTCACGGCAGATAGTCGGTCGACGGCCATCACCAGAGTCAGACCTGTAAGCAGCAAGCAAACGCTTGGGACTGATTATGGTTTATACGTGAGACCTTTTAAGATGCTTTCAAGAAAAAAAAAACAAGCATTAATAACTCTTGTAGGCAGAATGTGACTTTATAGTAAGTTCTGCAGAATACAGCCCACAAGTAGTTGACCTGATACAAATATGGAAAGATGGGGGGATGCATATTTGGGATACAAATATGAAAATGTGGGGATGCTCTGTGAAGCCAAATACATTTGACGAAGACATTTTTACAAAACATAAGTTCAGAGTACTTGGTAGAATAAACCTCTCTGAAATGTCTCAAGTTTGTGAAATAGCTAAAAAAATTAAAGAGAACTCATTGAGGTCATCCAAGAAAAACACAAACTGGATGTGTAAATCTAGACACTGCGAGCTACCACAGAACGCACATTTTGCAATGAATTTCATATAACACGCTATATCCAATTTTAAAATCTTGCCTTAGCAAATATTCAGACATAAGACCAGGAGAGGTGTTGTGCCCCTGCAAATGCAATCTCAAACAATATTTACAGAAGCTATCATCATTATCTTTCCAGTCTATGCAATTCAATTTTAAACCAGGACTACCATCAGGTGTGATCTTCTGTCTGCTGAAAACAGCACAAACCTGCCTGGACTTTTTTAACCAGAGGATTACTCTTCCAGAACTGGCAAAGAAAAATGTGTCTTAGAAATATTCCCATATTTTTTTCATCATATGCATTGTAAGACAGTTAATTTTTAAAACTATACTTTTTTTTTTTTTAAAGAAAGAAAAAGGGAACTACATTGTAAACACAAAAAAGTTAACTCACCTAATATATGTTTCATAGTAGCGGGTTCTATCCAGGTAAGCCATGAAATTATGGAGAAAGATATTTTATAATCAAATAGTTTTGAGAAACTCATTGGTGATTATAATGCCTGTAAAGTAACTACTACTTTAAAGATAATTTTTAAAACATATTAAAATTATAAACTTTTCCCATATATTACAGCTATATTTTAAGTTTCATATATCAATAGGGAACTGAAATGAAGCTAAATATAACAAACTAGTTTCATGTAGAACAAGTTTTCTTACAGAGTATTCAAAATGTATGAATTCCTTTAAAAGCAAATACACATATGTAAATTTACCTCCTACTGCTTGGCCTTCTTCGCTTCTCATGGTCAGCTCTAGAGTACGAATGGTAACCGTTTTCAGATCTATGCTCATGACTTCCAAAATTAGCGTGTTTTCCATGAACAACTTTGGACACATTGGCATTATTGAGATTAGCATTCGTTGAGTTTGGAACTTGTTTTCCTACTGAGTTGTGGTTATGATGATTGTGGTACACAGAATTTCCTGTCTGATGATACATATTTTTCTCAGTATCGCTTGCAGATGGAATTGAAGGCCGCTGCACGTGTAAGGGACGGTGTGTGGTGTTGATCTGCTGAAATGAATCTCGTCTGTCACTGCTAATATGGTTTATATGGTTGCCAAAGAGGGCACCATTCCTCTGTTTTAGGGGAAGAGAAAGAAAAAACAAAATCAGATACCTTAGTAGAACACATTTTTGACTGATGATTATTTACTTTTCTTCTACATGTGTACAAAGTAACAATTCAGCTACACTGTGAATTTCCTTTCTAATTTTACAATGCTTCAGATGGCATCTCCTGACGTGATAGAGATGTGATTGTGGCAATGACAACATTTGGATTTCAAAGTCAAATCAACATTATGCAGTGAACGTTATTCTTTTTCCATACACCTGTGACATCCAGCTTTCTCCATGTTTCATTATACAGGAGAAACCCAGATTCCTGTACACGAAGAACATGCACCAAATTCCTCAGAAAGGGACATGTCTGTGTAATTCTCAAAAAAGTTTTTGTGGAATTCTTCTATTCTCTCAGAGCATTGATTTGCAACAGGCGTCACTCAGACAAGATGGAGTGCCATGCAACAGCTTGCAAGCATATCTCAAGTAGACAGCATTAAGCTTCAGTGATTCCATTCTTCCTTCTTGCAGAGGAACAAGAAAGAGCAGTAACTCTTTATCAGCCCTGAGAGTGTAATGGATGGTGAGAAAGAGAATGGAGTGATAAATTATGGCTATGTCATGCAGCTCTCTTTTACATCTAACCCAGATTATGTGGCCTCCCTGTCTAGCCAGGTGTGGGTCCTGGATGACAGCAGTCTGTCTTGAAGCTCAATCTAGAGAAGACAGGACGTAATGATGATTGGCAGAGAAACACATCCACTGCTGGTCACTGCAGCACTGTCCCCAGTGCCACATCCTCCTTTTTGGTGAAGGACAAAAGCAAGCTATGGGGCTTATGACAATTACTTCAGAAGCACTCCTTTACACCTACTTCTTATTTAAGCTTTCTTGCTGGCTGACAATGGTGTGCAGATAGCTCCTGAAACTAACCTTTTTTCCAGATTGATTTTTATTGATATTCCTCACAGGAAACTGGGACTGGCCTTATGTTTAGTTGACTACAGTGTAATTCTAGGCATTTTTTTAAAACATGCACCTCTGTGTCTGTTGAGGCTTGGCTGCCTAGAATTTCATCTCTTCCACCAGTGCAGAAGTTAATGTATATCCAGTTTATACCTCAGCATTATCACAAGTTGGCTTTGTAGGCACTGTGCAAAGCTCGTACTTTTCTTAGGATTTGCTTAAGAATAAGTAAGAATTAATAAGAAAGAATTAGGGGCAGGAGAATCACCCAGCAGGAACTGCTTCCTAAGATTACGATGAGATGCAGGTGTCCTGGTAATACCATTTTTTCCAGATAAAAATAAAATATACTGATGTTTATTAAATATTTATGTTTTGCTGACTTGAGGTTTTTTATTATTCTTCCATATCCAGGGATAAGCTCATTCTATAAAACTCATATTACGTAACAAAAAAAACCACATAGCTGTGTTCTGACATTACTTTATAAACTTCTTCCTCCTCGTCTGGATTGTTTTCCTCTGGTTCATCATCTTGCAAGTCACAGGATATAGCTCGGCGTATTTCAGGGCCGATATCATGAAGTGTCCTTAGTCCTGCCTAAATCAAGGACAATATCATAATATATTAGGAATACAAATTCTTCTTCAGTTACTTTTAAAAACAGTCATCAAGTTTTTGTATCCTGATAGTTGTAGAGGATGCATTCTCCTATATGTCTCTTTACTATTATAAACAAAAGTAGATTGTAGTCCACTACAATCCAATCCTGTTGAGGTGATCACGTCCTTATTACCAGAGTAGATGCTGACTAAAAGACCGATGATGCTTACGGAACCCTACATCATCTTATAATAAAGTATAAGTAATCAACAAGAACTATAAGAACGTATTTCAATGGGATGTATGTTTAATGTCAAAAACATGTTTGCAGCCTGTGCTCATACAGGAAACATGAGGAGATCTTTGCTACTGCAGCAGCAGTTTTGGCAGAGCTCAGATGGTAAAGAAAGCAGTGAAATAATTCCAGCCCATCTGCACCGCACTGTGATACACAGAAACCTGTTTTAAAGCTTTAGCTTAAGACAGAAAGCCACGTAGCTCCAGCAGCTGGGAGCTCAGCATGTACTCATTCAAATTCTGTCTCAAGTCTGCTATCACGAGCAATTTGTAGCAGGTCTCTGCCAAAGGGAGACACTTTGCACAATTGGTGCTCATTATCTAAAAGCGTATTTTATCATTTTGCTGTGTATTTTTGATACAGATATGTATCAAACACATGTTATTTGCCATGGGGAATGGGCATGAAGATGTGCATTATTCCCATGGGGAATAACGTGGCATGAAGATGTCTGGGGAATTTTGCATGCTTCATTGCTGCAGACAGCACTGAAGGACTGTGGAGGACACCACGCATGGCTTGGTCCCACTCACGCAACCCCGGCAGCACGCTGCAGCCAGGCTTCAGCTCCGAATGGAAAGAGCTTGCTTGCTGGGGAGCAAAATGGTGTTTGGGCAGTGTGGGCAATCAGAACCTGGAAAGGGATCAAGCAAAAAGCTTTGTATCTGATTTTACCATACGCTCTTCTTCAGGTTTTGCTCATTCTAGTATTTCACTTCCTAAGAATGGTGCTTGACTAATCACGTTACCTACCTGAATTTGGCAATTACATTCTCTTCCTCAAGGGTGAACTTTGAGAGATGCTGTAATTGAACTCAACTAAAAATCACTTACTGGGGAGTTAATATACAATACACTTTTCATGAACACATTGTGCATTCTCCTACTTCTAATGCTAATTGCACAGCCAATCTTAGTAAGGATGCTAAGGTCATCACTGTGTAAGGTGCTAAAGGGAGGTAAAACTAACACTCCCAGGTACAGATTTCAAGACAGACCACAGGCTTTAGTATTTTGGTTACTCAGTCATAAGTAACAATAATCACCTGCATTTCCAAATCACTGACATTTTAAAATAAACTGTAGTATAAACAGAATACAATGTCAGAACTCCTAAAGTAAGGAAACAAGCATGCAGAAGAATAGGTGAATAACCTAAACTACAGCAGTGAACGTAAGGGACATAGTAGCCCAGTCTTCATTCCCCAGCATTACACAACTCCACTGAGCCCATCCTCTAGCACTGAGGCTGAGCTCTGCTCTACAGCTGCACAAAAGCTCTGGGCTCTTGCTCAAACCCAGTCTCCCTTCTAGCTATGCTTCTCTGTGAACATAACACTGTAAGACAGCAGTATTATAAATTTTAACTCTGGCAAAAAAACTACTAGTTTATATTCCTGTCTGACAAATAGTGACAACGTCCCACAAATATATGCCTGAATACTGAGAAAAGGCATATGTTTGTCAGCAACATATTCAATAGTCACGTAATTTCAATTACATGTCCCACTTCCTTCTGGTTTATTTCTTGGAGAACTGCTCCCTCTTAAAGAAGGCAAACTAAAAGCAGGAAGCTTTTATCATCTCATTTCTCTTCAGCAACACTAATTAGCCTACAACAGATCTCTTGCAATGACACAACCAACAGAAGAGTAAACTATGGATCACTGTACATAAATGTGTATCTGCTAGTTAAGCTAAAACAATCAGCTTTATTCCCTGACACCCAGTACCAAAGCCAGAAGCTCTATAAGCAATACTTGTTTGCAGAATTAAAACATTCGTCAGCTTACTTGCTCTAACAGATTCATCTACAATTTTCCCAACTCTGTCATTAAAATGACTACTCCCATGTACTGCCCTATTTTAAGCAGAGCACAATAAAGTATTCCAAGCAATATAAGAACAATTTTTGTGCCAGGAGAGCTCTGCATCATGAGACAGATTCTCATGCTGCACTCTTGCTAATGAGAAGACCACCCTTTGAGACAGGAGCCAACCAACTACCACTGAAGTTGGACTGACATAAACACAGAGGAACTGACTCTTATCTGGCAGTAGGAATATCGCTCCTCTGAACCACCTTTAAAGTCTTCTGTGAAGGCTGCAAAGGAAGTATGGACTGATAAAGCACTTGGTTTTTACCTACAAGTATGTTTTTAGCAGGTACACATTTTTTTTGCATATGGAAGTCAATATTTATGTACATTTACCCTGTAGCTTTCAGCAAACTTGGTTTTCAAAGACATTAGAAGATGGAAGGATCTATAACAGCAGATAAAACACATGCAAGTGATGTTCCGCCACTAGTAGTACAGGGATAACAATCAAAACTGCGAACTAAATTATTCATGTTGCTCTGCAAGAGCGCAGCTGTTGTTTCTACTCAGGTTTGTTGATGTTTCTTTGAAGTGGAGGAAGAAAAGAGATACATGCTACTGTATTTGATTGCATCTAATTCTATTCTAAAGATTTCACAAGACATTTGCAAAAGTGTTTTTCTCCTTCAGACATTTTCTCTGCAAAATTTAATTTTGATGCCTTTGTTGCTTAATTTGTTGCATGGGAAAGATGAGATGCATCAGTTCAATAGTTAGCAAACCAGTGACACACAGTGCTCTGAGCGATGTAATTACATAATAAAACCAAGCACGGCTTTAAATAGGCTCTCCTCCAAATACACAAGATGCCTTGAAATTAACAAAATAATTCTGTGCAGCTGTGCTTTATGAGGCACAATAGCACCTGCAATTCTTTCAAGATGTCACGAAGAACAAAGCACTAATACACTGTGTGCTAAATCACATCTCAAGAGACGATTAATTGATGCCTCTGTCTGCGGCACAGTGCTGAGATGACACGTCAGCTTTTAAATGCTGAAGTAACAGAACTGTAGGAGTCCCCCAGTGGGAAAAAATGTCCTGTGACTGATAACTATGCTTCTGAATTGGTCATTTAGAGGGAGATAACCTTAAAAGTACCTGAAAAGCACCACGCAACAAAGCACAAATTGTTTAAAAGCCATGTTAAGCGTGGGAACATTAAAAAGTTTTTAAAATATTTTAAAAAGATTATTTTTAACTAATACCAAATAGTTTTAAGATCAATTTTATACATCTATAGCATTCACAAAACAATAACATCACTTTAGATCTACATTTTACAGTAAGAAGTTTTTGTATGATGAAAGAGCCCTAAGTCAGAGCCTTTAGAAAAACATGTCAATGTTTATAAATATTAGAACGACCAAAAGAGAACTTTCCCTATAAGTGAACCAAGTGCAAATCCATCTCGAGGTATGATGCAGCCTACATGCAGAGAAGATTAAGCTTATGTTAAGATGTGTAAATGCAATGGTTTAAATAAGAATCACTATCACCACAGTATTTCTTGTCATAAGATAAACAGTGCTCCATAGTTGAGGCATTTTACAGTGCTATCACGAAATGGAAGAGATACTTATAAGCTCTGCTTCATAGATTTTAGAAAAATGATGGATAGTTACATATATTGCTGTATAAACTCACTGGATCTGAAATAAAGCACAAATTCTAAATTCTTATGTCTTAATTTCAGAGCACTGAAAGCATATGATTATGAAACTGTTCATAAAACCATTTTCAGAAAATGAACGTGTTTTTACTACCTGCTTATTTTATAGTAAAGAAAACAAAAATAAACAAAAAAACCCCAACACCACAGCTGCACTGACACAACATAAAAATAAGCTGAAGCTAATATGAACAGAATAAAAACCCAGAACCACTGTAAGAAAACAAGCATGCAGAAGAATAGCTGAATAGACCTACACTATAGCAGTGAACGTAAGAGACATAGTAGCCCAGTCTTGATTCCCCAGTGTTACTCATCTCCATCGAGTCCATCCTCTAGTGCTGAGGCTGAGCTCTGCTCTACAACTGCACAAAAGCTCCGGGCTTTTGCTCAGACCCAGACTCCCTTCTAGCTAAGCCCTGCTGTGAATGCAACATGAACACAGGAGACAATTAAATTGAACTTGAACAAAACTCGTTAACCCCACACCTGATGCTTACTAGAGGTCTTTTTTTCCTCCCACACTAACTGCTGATATTAATTCAAAAAAAAAAAAAAAGAGAAAAAGTGTAATTAGATAACTTGAAGCATACTCCCCAAATCAAGTTCAGCACAATAAATCAGTGTTTTCTTTATCTGTGATATCAAGAGAAATATCCATTAACTTTTATTTGTACCTGCTAACAAAGAGGGTTATGTGTAATAAATGTAAAGTACAGATGACAATATTACATAGTTTAGGCTAAAATTAATTCATCATTTGCTCTACATAGTAGATGGAAGTAATCAAACCTGTTCATGCTTCACTTAACATCTATCTTTACCAGCAATGTGACTACTGTTTGGCTCGATACACATTTCCATCACCACAGAAAGCCATCTCTTTAACTAGTGCTACAGCACAAAAATCAGAGCAAAGTTACATTTCTTCCTACTGCATAAATATCAGTCAATAGGACAAGAAAGGCACTATAAGTAATCCAGCCCTAAGGAATTATGTGTCTCATGCCCTAGGAGTGTACCTAACGCAACAAAAATGTTAGTAGATAGCTAACAGGAATTGCTGCTTATCATTTTAAAACTCGTTGCTTTGCTCCTCTTCATAAGAACCAGTAACAGAAATTAATAAAGCCCTAATCCAATAAACACAGTGTATGATGTCTGGAATTATCTGAGGACAGCCTCCCATTTTTCTGCTTCAGAGTTTATAACACACAGGGTATAACCAGGTAGAATCTTTCAAATATAACCTCCAGATCACTTATACTCTACGGACAGCTTGCTGCAGGCTTCCTGAGAGAGAGAAGGTCAAAGAGTACTACAGTCCTGGTTTCCATCTGATAACTTGTTTTAAGAGACAGGCAGAAGTAGATGGCATTAATATAGCATGCTAATATTACTTCCATAGAAAGTTAAGTTCCAAACATTAAAACTGCTGGAAGTTATTTCATCAGTAATCATGAATGGAAAAAGAACAATGAGAATTAGGAAGCAAAACAATACCAAAAATTTCTTTACTATGAGGTAACACCTGTCAGGATGTTTTCTGAGAACTGGCTTATAATATGGTAGGAACATAAGAAATTAAAGAAAAGTAAATAATATCTCCAAATAATGGAGATGATAGCTTAGAACTTCATTTATCTGATTTTACATCAACTCAACCGGTTGAGGAATCTTATAACTGTTGCTACCATTTGAGTAATCCACAGAGAAAAATGCATTGCACTTACCTTGTTACAGACAGAAAAGCAGGATTATGTTTTACTTTTCTGATGAACAGAGTCCCAGCTAAACAAAATCCTTGCAGCACTGCACAACCATCAACATTCATCTGCCTGCTACATCAAGTAAGCTCACAAAATGGTTAGTTAAAATGTAAAAACAAAATCACCTGCAGAGCAATCGTGGTATTCTTCGCAGGATATTTCCCCACCAGTCCTTGTTCTTTGCGTTTCTTGAATTTCCTAAAGTAGTCCTGTATCAGGAAGGTGGCATAGAACTTCCCCACGGTTACCTCATCATCTAAATGAACAGACCAGACAGATCTCTCCCAGGTCAGCACATTTGGCAATAGCCTGTACACTTATATCTGATGTGACGGGTGCAATAGGCACTATGCTTTCAGCTTACAATGATGGGACCTCTAACTGGCTTAAAGCAATGTTTTAGCAAGCAGGGTATGCTCAGTCAGTTAAGTGAACTCATCCTTAATAAAGAAGAAAATACAACACTTTACCAAGTCTCACGTACCTGTAGGTTAGCTCATGTAAGTTTCTAACAAAGCCATCAATATGTTTGTATGCACATAGAAACTGAAATATTGGCTTTCACTACTTGAAACAAATGAATTAAAACAAGAGTTACTGCGTCTTCCACAAGAGTGACTCTATATAAAACGTTCTGCTCACAATACCTCACTTTTTATTCCTGCTGATACAAATTTTCTTGGTCAGTGTATCAATATAGTATTTTTGTAATTGCAAAATGACTTTGACATCCTTATAGGTTGCTTTGCTATGTACTTTCTTAGCAACTTCCACTTCGTATTGGCTGTGAATCCCAGACACTCATGTTGGGCTGTATCTTCTGCTCTCTTGCTGTCACCCAAGAAGGCTGACTCTAGACTGAAATCTCACAGTGTTTACAATTTCACACATTTCCTGTGAGGTTCTTGATTAAGCGCAGATTTGATCCTTAGCCACCTCCCAGTCAGGTGGTGATAAAAGTGAACAAGAAACATGTGGTGCTTCCCCATGTTATTGTATTGTATCACCTCTGAAATGCTGACAGACAAGAAAATAATTTATGTCAGTTAATTTTGTGCAGTTCAAAAGATACAGAGACAGTAAGTGCAGTAAAAAATACCATTTTCTAGAGTCACTGTTGTGAAAAGAATCCAAATTTCAAAGTTTTCAAAGTTCAAAGGCAGATACCTTATGATATCAAAATCCCCTAGTTCATGGTATGTAAGTATGCTCGTGCGTTCCATTCAATCACTCAGCTGTGTAAGTTTGATCTCCGCATATGTAATGCTTGCCAGAAAACTAGGAATAGTTTTCTATTCAAAAACATTGCTTTTGTTCTCACACAGTTCTTTCCCCTAGAGTTATCTGGCACAAAGCTAGATGTTTCCCTTTCTGCTGTGTTGCCTACTCTCCGTATTTTTGCAGCATACCAAGACAGCTATTTGCAACTGGTTGGGTAGAGCTCTACAGAAAGGAGGACTGGTGGCCCCTGGCAGGGCCCACACCCTGACTGACAGAAAGTCCCTGCCATCCCAGTCACCTTTGTGACAGACAGCTGCTTACACACCTCGGGATCAGCGTTGTTTGGTTGTACACAGGAAATCTAATGTGTTCACATGTATTTTAACATATTGTTGATAGAAAAAAAAATCTTATTCTTCTTCTTCTTATTTTTTAAGTTTTGTCTCAATTGTTCTTTCTCTCTAACAGAGATTTAGTACAGACCTGAGAGGTATCTTCATCTGCTTTGTCTTTTTTTCTTACCTGCACTCACATCTTGTTAAGCAAGATTTTCCCCTCTCAAGTGATTTTTTTAAAGTGACCGTCATTTACTGTAACATCATACATAGGGTTTGAATACAATATTCTCCTTGTGTTTTAGCTTTATCTATAATATGTCCCAGTGTATCTCACTAATAATAGTACAGTTATCAGTATTTTTACCTGAATATCACAGTTTTGCTAATTTAATCGTTATTTACTTTCTACTTTTCATGACCTGCTTTCAAGTCAATAAAAAGGATGGGGAAATCCAATTTGTGTGTAAAACTGTTAAAATTATTTCTGTTGCAGTGATAAAATGTCTCCAAGTGAATCCTCACCATTCAAAACAAGCTCCCTCCAGAATTCACAGGATGTGCTTCATTATAATGGCTGAGGTAGGCTGTATGCATGTGAGAAACTATGGCAAGCTTTAATTTCAGGCAAATTGCACCAGGGATGTATTCTCCCAACATTTTATTTCTTTAAAGGTATCAGAGCAAAACAAATTACAGTAATTGCCTTAAAATATCTTGGCTGGAAGACCAGCCTGCTGCAGGAAATGTCTTTGCACGTTAGCGTGTCTGTTCTGCCAAATACCTACATCTCTTCAAAGGGCTGAGTGCCTCCAGCTCCCACTAGGAAGTAAGGACTCCGCAGCTCACAAGAAAAGTTCCCCAGTGTCCTCATTCAGTCTGAGCAGTAGAAAAGTTTTGTTACTGACTCCCCAAACCTAATTTTTAATCTTTTGTGTGAACATTTGCTTTGATGTTCATCTGTGATCACTCTTGGCAGCTTGTCTGGAGCCTAGTGGTCTTCTGTATTCAGAAGAGATCTCCTATAAAGTATCTGATCTGAACTTGCCTTCCTTAGCTTAGCTGAATCCATTCATTTCTGCAATGCATCCTTGGTCAAACTCCCCAGATAAGCCTTTCCCCATCCTTTGTACTATTTTGTTTCAACTATTTGAACAGAACTTTTGAGGAAGTGATATAGCAAATGGCTCCTAGAAAGAACAAGCACATAGAAGTGACAGACTTGATATAACATACACTACCATGGGTTGCACTTAGAGCACGTCTCAAGACAGGCTATGATTACTGACTGTACCTGAGACAACCATACCTCCAAAGTCTCAGTATGCACAAATGAAGGGCCCTATTAATTGCTGTGGACATACATCAATTTTTTTTTTTGTAAGCATATTAGTTGAATGCATTACCAGTTTCCTGAATCGTGCATGCCAAAGTCTGTATGTACAAACAAGATGCATGTGTACTTCACAGGCACAGTCAGTTGTATTGCAGACACGTGCACACAAGAACTGAAGCTTGGCCAAGGGGAGCCATCCTTGACACAGAGAGCCAGATATGGACAGGGAGGGAGGCAGCTAAGCGTAACTGACCACAGTATCGACAGATCTATAGCTACAATTGGGGACAGCAAAAGGAATCATTTCAGTAGGAAGTTTTTGCAAGAGGGCAAAATGTATTAGGCAGGATTAAATGGGCTTGCAGGTGGAGACTGGGGAATTTAAAGAATAGAAAGCAGGTGAATCTTTCGCGGGTGGTATGTCTTTCTCTTACTCTGTAGTCTCCTAGGAATATTAACACGTTTATACATTCAGGCTTTTGACTCTCATTCTATGTTTTTGCAAAGCAGCTTCAGTTTTCCTGAAGATCTGTTGCTAACTTTTATCAGTTTAATTAAATCATATTAGTGAGTTATTCAATCAGTACCAACAATTAGCTGGCTGCCCATTTCTAGTGCATCTATTTATAATTAAGTAAAAAATAAATAAATAAAATTATGTGTGGATTGTTTTCATTCTGCTCTGCAAATAATCGATCTCTTTGTGTTCAGGAGGCATGATCACAGGCACAGGAAGCATCTAGCACTCAGTAATACCAGCAAAAGTAGTATTTGAAAAAAATATCATGAACTAGACAGCTCAATACTTGTAAGTACATGTGATTCTAGTACAGTGAATTTGGATGCTTTGTTGATTTATATTGAAAACCTGTCTCTTGGCAGATTGTTATTTATCAGCTGTCGCTGGTGTTACTGTCATACACAATTTTCTATTGAATATTAAGCTTTGATATAAACAATTTTTTTTTCTGTATAGTAAGCTATTTTACACTCCTATGGTGTAAGAATGTAAAATAGCTGTATTCCTCTTTTTTTGTAGATAGGTTACACTATTTTCAATTGTCGTGTTAGTCTTAATGAGGCCTGCAGAGAAACGAAGCCAAAATGAAATTGAAAATTGATGAATCTTAAGTACTTTGATGGTTGGACTGGATGTTCTTAGTGGTCTTTTCCAACCTTAATGATTCTTTGACTTCCCAAAATGTCTTTGTTTATACTGTTGAAGCCATACAGGTTTTTATCATGCAGACTATGACCTAGATTTTCTGTCTAGCTATGCTGAGGAGCTAAATTTGAGGAAGAAATATTAGCAATGGATTTTAGTATAGCTGAAAGTAAATATACAGCTTATATTCAGCAATGACATGAAACTGAAGTTAACAGTGAGTTGTTATGTGAGATTAGTTCTAGGAATGTGATCTTTAAAGATTCTTTGTCAGACTGGTTTAGGCAGGCACAGCTCGCTATTCTGAAGCATGCATCTCTATTTCAATTAAAAAATGTAGGGGAATAAAGTTGGCAAGAGGCAACACCAATTCCATGCCACCACCCTAAAACAGAATTGCTTCAGAATATTCGAAAGACTCATAGTTGAAAGGAACAGAGGCTGCAGAAAAAGCTCAAGCACATAGTTACAACAATAACAAAGCAATTCATCTATGCCATGCAAGCAACTAGGTGTAAAGCTGAAAACAACAGAGTAGAACACAAAAAAGTTGTTTTAAATGTGCAGTATCAGTTCCCCTTTGGATCATCAAATTTGCTAGATCTTTGTCTTAATCCCCACTATCAGCTGGCAGCCACCACACCAGTAGCAAGTGGCTCCTGCAGCGACCAAGCTAATGCTGCTCCTGGGGTCATGCTGAACAGCGGGGCAGCCAGCATGCTCCTCCTCCCCTAGAGACTGAGAGTGTCACCTTCAGAAAGGGATCAGCCTCCACCACCATCGGGCCTGGATCTTGAGTCTGCTTCCAAACCTGAGTCTGATCAGTCTTGAAAGCTGCTGTAATGCTATAAAAGTACAATAAACTACAAAAAATACCAGATGATTACAATGGATCGGTATATTGGATGTCTAGATACATCTATCCTGGGTATGAATGGACAGTGCAACAGATCCTGCACCTTTAAAACTTGAAAAAGCAAGTATAATGTCACCTAAACCTACACTATAGCATATTGATAAGAATGTATATATTGAAAAATTCTAAATATATATATTGGAATATATATATTTAAAAAGAAATATAACGAATATTTGATGTCATCTCACTGCACGTAGAAACAAGTAATATATGTCCCTCATACCTATTGCAAACACATTGGTATGACAATTTAGATATTTTTACATCGGCCATATTCATACCTCAGTCATACTGGCATAAATCTGAACCAGTTCCATTATGTGTTGGCTGTGGAACTGCTCTGGTTTAAGCTAGTGCAACTGAGATAATTTAGCCTCCTGCTTTATCAGTTTAGCAGAAAAATTTTTAGTCTTGCAATTAATTTTTTTTTAGTTTTCTCCCAAGAGTATTCAACATATACAAGGGTATAAGCTAAAATGCAGGGTACATTGTTAAGCTTAATTAGTAAAAAAAAAAAATATTATTTTGCTGAATGCATTGAAATCAAACTAACTTTAGTTTATTCCACTGAATGACTTGAAATTAAGACTAAATTTAGGTCTGATCAGGTTTTGTTGGTTTTTTTTTCAAGCAAGAAAATAAAAATTAAATGTATTTTCCTCTTTCTTTTTGATCTAAGGAAGTTGTATTACTTAGTCCTACATTTATTATCTAATGTAACAGGATATAACATTATCTGTATTATTTTGCTATTATTTTTTGTTGTCTTTTAATGACATTATCATTTCAAGTTTTACTAATTTTATTTCTTTAGTCTCTACCAATCTACAAAGGCCAAAAAGAAAAGAGAAGAGCATATGGCAAAGTTTATCACACTGACCGCCAGCCGGAGGGACAACTTGGTCAAGTAATTTCATGCTAGTTTTCTTCCATATTTTCTTTATAACTGCTCTAAGTTCTTCATTTGCTTGCTCTAGGTTACCTGCAGCAAATAAAATAGAGACACAGAGGAAGACAAGTATGTTTCAATTAGCTGCAACGAATGTTCCTTTGGATATTAATTAGTTGTATCTGTATAAAGACTGATAAAGACTGCTAGCAGCAGCCTAAGCTCCATGAAGTAGCAGATAATAATACTACAATAATTAAAGAGAAGAAAAGGTGTAAGAGGATGAACTCCTAGGGGCTTTCAATTTTGGAGTACTTCAGAGGTCAACAGTAGTTTACAGATCTTGGCTCTACTCTGTCACTGTTTAATACCTTCCGCCTAAATTGTGCCGCACGTGACAACTCTGCAAGCCACATCCTTCTTGATCCAAAGCTGACCCTTTTTTTTTTTTTTTGTCTATTCACAGTAACTTCTCAACAGTGCAGGCCTGCGAGTTCAGGTGAGCATTTTCTCTTGAAGTGCTCACCTTAGCCACAGCATTGCCTGAGGAGGCTTAGCTAGTTTGCTGTTGGCAGTGGAACTCAAATTCTGCTGAGAACAGCAGGAGACATAGAAGAGGAAGAAATAAAAGTGAAATAATGAAAAAAATATATAAAATAAAATAAAAAGCAAAATTCCCTGGAACATACCACAGTTTTTTCAGGACTTTTCCCTCTGATGCAGATGACAGAAACCCATCCAACCCCATAAGAACTAACCTCTGCTAACCTGGGGATGTCACCTTCAAGGCTGCAAAAGCCCCAGTTGCACTAACGTGGGATCCAAGATACAAATTTAAAGAGCAGTGAGGAGGAAGCATCTTGGTTGGATAGAAAGGGGAACTCATTCATTCCTTGCAGTAGAATTCCTGTTACACCACTGCTAAGCGTTTTTAACTGACCAGGTAAAGGCATGCCATAATTTCTAAGATTGCTTGGGCTTTGGCGTCAGTATCCCCCTTTTTTTTTTTTTTTTAAACAAATCATTCTTGGCAGTACACGATACAAAATCAAACCAAATCCACTGAGACTTAAGGAGCCGTACTCATGTTCAACAAAAGTAATAATTTCTAGTTTTTCCTCACTGCACTTTTTGACAAGTGCAATAAAGGCTTGGCAGATAAGAACCTTACCTTCTGTTTTTATCTTTAGAGCAGTCCTAACCAAAGCAAACAAAGTAGCATTGAACATGACGGTTCCATCACTATTTAGTGGCATATTCATGGCTACTAACCTCTGTGAAGGAGAGAAGAACACTTCGTTTGAAAAAAAGAAAAAAACCTTTTGCAACTTTCACTTCTGAAAAGGCGACATAACCAAGTAATATCCACAGAGAGGCATAACATCATGTAACTCTTCAAAAAACATTGAGCCTTCTATCCCAGCAGTCTGTAATAAACACCACTATCACCTGTTTCTGATACTAATGATATGGATGCTTCTACCAAAGCTAGAACTGCCCAGTAGTTTTCATGGGTTTTGGCATTCCTTTTGACTCTGGTGTTTAGTACATCAGCTCACCTATTTATAAAACAAACACAGAAAATTCAAAGCACAGTGCTGTTGTGAGGATCCTTTAAGGTGTGAGCTGATTCATACTGATATTGCTAACACTAGAATGCCCATAGTTTTGAATTCCTCAAATAATATAATAAAGCAACTTTGAGTTGCTTTTCAACTTCTATATTAACACGCAATTAACTGTCATCCAAATTACACATCGTGCCTAACAAATTCTACTTTAAATTTCTGTTAATTTTCAGTCGTCTCACTCACTTCTGTGTATTACTTGGATGTTATTTATTTCTGTGTGGTTTATCATCTTACCGTCTCCTCCCTTCAGTGTCAGCTCTATGTTTCATGTGAAGCAAACGTTCCATGAATGCACGTGTACTAATACTTTATCAAAACTAAATTGTAAACTAAAGTAAACTACCACTTTCTCCCTGGAATTGAAGAGAAACCAGAAATGTCATTGGGTCACCATCAATGCTGGGTTGAATTAGTACATATATATATCACAATAAAAGAGTAATTATAAATTTAAAGACTAACTCCTTTTATTTTGGTGCACTGTCAAGAATTTTATGTTGGCAATAAATTCAAATGATTACAGTGAGAGAAACAACACTGATATTGCTGGTTTAAGTCAAGCCCACAGAAAACTGGGAAAACGAGAGAGCGGAGAAGATCTTGTGAATAAACAGGATTACTGTGCAGACACAACAAGTATTTGGCAGAGTCGAATGAATGCTTAAACAGTGAAAGAAACCTACAAAGGAAGAAGGGTAGAACCTACCTTGCAGGCCACTCGGTGAGGGCATAATTTGCCAAAACCAAGTGGTGGCTGAATGCGTCTCAGTAACGTAACCACATCAAGATGCTTTATCCTTCCCCTAGAACCAAAGAATATATTATGCCGTGCTTTCAATATTTTTTATCAGATAAGTCTTAGCAGAGAAATGCTCTTACTTTGCTTCAGGGTCGTACTCTGACCATATCCTTTTGAACTCATCCAAATGATGAGGACCCAGAATGGACCAGTCACGTGTCAAATAGTCAAAGTTATCCATAATGACAGCCACAAATAAGTTTATTATCTAAAAAGCAATTAAGAACACAGATATGCATTTAATTTTTTTGAAGTACAAATATTTTCCACAAATAACTTTATAAGGTAGGAGGTGCAGAATTCAAGCAATTAAATAAATTGATCTTATAAATAACGATTTTTTACAAATACCATTGAATACCACAGAAAATACTTGCTGACAATTTAAGTGTCCAGCTGGAATTCTATCAAGCAACTAGATGACAAGAGTATGATTCTGCTGTACAGTACTCAATCTTTGACATAGGCTGTTAAATGTTTTTGTTTCTCTTCTTTGATTGGCTGGATCAAATTGGACAAAATTGCATATTTGTATTCAGAAGATTCAACGACATGATGATGACATTTATGCGTATGTTTCATTAACTTAAGAGATGACACAGAATGGTTATGTTTACAGTGGTTCAGGATTCTGTTCAATCAATCTCCTTTTGCCAGGAGAACAGAACTGTGAATAGAACAATTCAACCAGCCAAGGCACCCGCGATGAGGAAAAACGTATTTCAGAGATTATTGTAGAACAAGTAATTAATTAAGATCTCATGTGCCACAGCTGGAACACACTTGTAGAGAGACATACAAATTCTGTCAAGTTTAAAGAATACTGATATAGCATTACTACATCAAATGACTGCAGTTTCATCATTAATGACATTTAATGGCATTACTGAAAAAAAGACATACTATAATAGCTATTGAAAAGACTAACACTTTAGCTTCCAAATATGCAAGCAACCAGTCCTGGCATACACGGAGGCCTGAGGTCACAAGGATACCTTGTACATGAGAATTTACTAGCCTGCAGCATAGGATACAGGATCTGGGACCACGTATGAAAAACAAACCCTTGCACAAATATTTTAGATATGAGATTCCACATCATTCTCCGACTTCACTGCTGTTTTACTGCAGAAGAAATTCAAAAAGTTAAAACTTATTTCTGATAACAATCACCAGCTGAACTCACCAAAAATGCACAAAGCATATAAAAACTGATAAAATAAATGATGGCAAAATTGCTTCCACATGTGTATTCTTCCCCTGGATTATAATCAGATTCTGGATCACAGCGTTTTCCAGGCAAACATGCCAGCATGATTTCCTGCCAAGCTTCTCCAGTTGCACACCTTTATGAAGTCACAAAGAGAAATTAAGTATTAATTGATCAAAATGAACTTATTTGTTAAGTTCCAATAAAATTCCTGGAGCTGTACATGTAGAAACGTGAAAACAGACTGTAAATTCCTCAGAGTAGGAACTAATTAAAAATTACAGAGTATGTTTCAGAAGTGAGAAGCTTAGACCTGACAGTGCACACAAATTTTATATGATGCACACTCATGCACCAGAAAGGCTTGCATGGAAAAATTTTGCACTCCAAACTGTGATTTACAAGTTAAATCAATATTGCAGTGCAGCTGTTGTGTACCAAGTGTAAAGCTGTCTACAAAGCATTGATTGACATTGTGATATGCATACGGAGAACTTCTTCTGCATATGCCATACATAAGTTCAGTTTTGTCTGAGCTCTACAGTGAGTGTGGAAGAAATGTCCCATCTGAGGATACATTTGGGTCGAGAGTGCCAGGTAACGTGCAATACAGAAGGCCTGCATGAAACCACAGCACTGACAGAGCTGTGTGGCAGAATACAGGTACCTACTTTTTCCTTTTCCTTGTCCTACTGGAATCTAGCCTAGAAATTCAGAATGATCTTGACAAACTGAGCACAGAACTCTGTCCGCTGGTCTATCTCCAGTGCAATCAGTCCTGCATTAGCACTGTTAGCTGTACTGCTTCTGTGCTCTGCGTTATACCAGACTGACATAACTACTTATTAAGACATGGCTTTGATATCTCTGTCTAGCTCTGATTTATATCTGTTATCTCTTGATCTTCTTGTCAAACACGTCTGCTGTAAAAGAGAACCTCTCTTTAGAACAGGGTAGAAAATACATAGGAGCCAAGTGGAGATAGACTCACAGGCACCACAGTCACAAAATCAACACCTTTAGAGGCATGCCTGATCCACATCATTCCCTCCACTTGCTCCAGGGCATTCTGAAGCACTCCCAACACAGGTTTACCCTGCTCTTAACCTCTCTTGTGATGGAGATTCCATAATCACCCAGGATTACTTACATCAAGAATTAGCCACCTGTACCATCAGAACATTTTGCCTACTGCTTATCTGATGCCTCCTTCTGAAAGTTACACCCACTACTTACCATCTCTTCATAAAATGTAAAGAACAGTTTATTTTTTCCATCTTTGCAAAAACTTTTCATTTTTTCTTTTTAAACTAGCTTGCCTGGCCTTCTAAAGAATAAAAAAAGCAAACTCATTTTTCCTTTTCCCAACACCTGCACAGTGCCATCAGGGCTGACAACATTTATGATCCACCAAAAGACAATTCCTCCATTAATGAGCTTTTTCACAGCAGCTGTAATGACTTCAGGTCTGTAGCACATGATTAGAACCCAGCGGACACTCAGCATGCAGCAGGAGACAGTATGTGCTGACAGGGAATTGTTTCTAACCTAGAAACATGTTTAGAGCAAATGCACAGTAGAAGTTCCAAGACAGTTGAACCGTCCCTAGATGGTTGAAATGGGATGCACCAAGCGAGAGCTCAGGTGTACTCACCTGAAGAGAAGCAGCACAGCTTGGGGGAAAGTTTGAAAATTGTTATTTCTGTTTATTTGATTGTTGTCTCTCATGGCCACTTTTCCAAATACCTACAGAAAAAAAAGATTTTACTTTCATCTTAGTGGCTCCTACTCTCAGAAGCTGTGGTCCCGTAGTCTAGAGCAGCTTCAGAGCACGTGAAAGACAGTTTCACAAATATATTTTCTCTACTGCCTTTAGTTTTTTCCTGATAATGTAGATGTAGTAAATATTTCACACGTACAAGATAATTCCTTAATTTTAATTTGGCATCATTAAATCATTATCATACCAGTACTTTCTCCAGTATTTTAGACGACTACGTATTTACTTTGAACTGGCACCCATAGTCCTTTGCTGGGATTAAAACCCCATTACAGTAGGTAGTGTGCATACTTGTAGTAAGAAATGATTGCTGTCCCGAAAATCTTGAATCTAAATAGACAGAGGTAAATATGGCAGCCAAAGAACGAGTCTGAGCACCTTGTCCCAGCCAAAGATGAAAATGAGTTCAGTTCTCCAGAATTAAACTGCAATTCCTTGGTCAAAAAAGCGTTTTTTCTCCCCAAAATAATTCACTGATATCCTCTTGCAGTACAGTGAAAGTCATTATTTAATATAGAGAGATTAATGTTGCTGTGCTCTGCATACATGCTGCTCCCTTGGTTTGGGAGCCTCACGACTTTGAGATCAAAAGAAAATCTTTTTGATTTTAATGCCTTACTCCAAAAACAAATCTATAATAAAAGCCATGCATTTTTTTCATGCATTCATGCATAGGAATAAGCTACACAGTAAATGAAAGAGGAACGTCACCTCTCAGCAAAACAAGACACTATAAGCTCACACCCAGCTCTTCTCTTGTATCTTTTTGGATTTTCTGACTGTCGAAATCACAGTTAAAAGAAGATTTCTATATTATTCTGAAAGCTCTGCCTAATAAATAGCACCACTATCAAGAGAATATTTCAGAAAGCACCTTGGTACACAGGTATCAGAGTAGCCAACATTGTGCTTTTGTTGAGTGCTAAAAAACCCCTAAAATTACCTGCATTCCAATGACAGCATAGATGAAGAATAGCATGGCTATCAGAAGGGCAACATAAGGCAGAGCCTAGAAAAGGGACAGGGACATTGTATTTTAAAAATTTCACACCATAATTTCCATTTCAATGTACAAAAATAATTTCACTGTACACCACAGGCTCTTCCAAGGCTTTTCTTTCTAGGCAAATGCTTGAAATATTATTACCTCTTAATAATCTGCCACATGCAATGAACATGATCTTTGTTATACTTTAAATTACTTCTGCCAGTAATCCAGGGGAAAGACCCAACTTTGACAGTTTTAAATTTTATTTGAATCACCGATTCTGCCAACACAAAGGTATTTCACATTGAATTACATTAACTTCACGTTCATCACAGTTTTCAGAGGCAAGGTTTCAAATATCTATTTCCTACACTTATGAAATCAAGTCCATAAGGCCTGTAGTTCCCCGGATCCTCCTTATGACCCTTCTTGTAGATGGGAGTCACAATGTATTGCTTCATAAAAATTGGTATACAAAATAGTTATAATTATAAAGCAAATCTAAATAAATTTTGCTAACCTGAAATGACTTAATAAATGTCCACAGTAAAGTTCTGATTCCTTCTCCTCTGCTAAGCAGCTTCACCAACCTCATCACTCGGAAAAGACGGAAAAAAGTGATGGAGATTCTAGCGCTGTCTTCGGAGTTCTGAAGAGTATCATGAAGAAGTCAAACCAAATACAAACACAAACATGCAACACTTTCAGAAAAACAACAACAAATGCAGAGGTGGAAGAGGTAAGATTTGAAAATGTATCTTGAGGGCCTTTTCACCTTGATAAGAATGATATGAAAGGAAAAATTACATGCTAAAAACACAGGACCTCTAGAAATGCTTCACACATCACATGCATTTCCAAGTTTTCTGGTTTGTTAATGGGATCATATTGGGTTTGTTTGTAGTAGACTTCGATAATACATTGACAATGAATGCAAACCACTGCATACACCTTTGTAGTAGGACAGTTATGAAAAATACAGAAAAAATTGGTGGAAAATAGACATGGTAAAAAGAATAAACTCAAGTAGAGGTAAAACCACTGGGGTCAGTTTACTAATCTTACCCCAGACTCATCAGTTGTGACTGTTTCAGTTGGCTTTGGCTTTAAGAAATTAAGAACATTAAATATTAAAATCAAGCAAGAGATCAAAGAATCAGCTTCACCATAAACAGGACATTTTTCATTTCTAAATGTAAATGAACATCTTTCAACTCTATATTCTTCCAGAACAAAACATTAATATCTTCAGTAAAACCTTCCATTTAGCATTTTACATTGGCTGACTCATGCTAAAATCTGCTATTTTAAAACATGTTTGAGAAAGTCATTATAAACTGAATACAAAATTAAGTACCTGTTCCCATGCAAGCCAAACAAAATTATCCCTGTTTCCATAGGTTGTGTAAAAATGTAGCAATAAGCCTTAAGTACAACTCATGAACAAAGCTTTGGCGTCAAACCAGCTTTTCAAGTTCTCTGCTGTGCTTTTTTTGAAAGTTAATATGGAATTTAACCGTATTCAATTTGATTTATATCAAATCAGGAGATCCTTCAAAGCAAGTTCACAAGTTAATGAGCTACAGATAGGAGAGAGAAGCACACCAACTTCTTGTTCAAAGCCAGAACTTCTCTTTTTCTAGTGTTTCTGAATGTCTTTGGAGAGACTGTCCCAGTATCCTAAATGGCCAGACACTTAAGTACAGCAGCTAGAAAAGCTTCATGGGCCAGGTGTCTATATTTGCTTGTGCACTGACATGAATGGAAAAGTCTTTAACACTTCATAGCACTAGAACGAATGGATTCCTGGAGGTTAGATCCAAGCAATAGGACTTACTCTCTTGCCCAAAATGTACATCTTTTCAAAGTGACATTTTTCAGCAACTGAGGTTACATATAGTGGCAGTAACCACGATGCCTTCTCAGTGCTGCTTCCAACACACTGCAGATGCACTGGGCACACTCTCAGCGCCACTGAGTAAAATCTCAAGTCTTGCTGTTAGCTAGAGTGAGATTCATGGGGAAGGAAGGAAACAGAAAGGAGATGATTCTTCTGAAAGTACTGGCAGTATACACACAAGTGTACTTTTCTCTGCCCCAAGAGACTGCAGATGCAGATCCCTGGAGGAATTCAAGGCCAGTTTGAACAGGGCCCTGAGCAGCCTGATCTGGTGGAGGGCAACTCTACTGACAGCAGGGGCGTTGGATCTGGATGGGCTTTATGGTCCCTTCCAACCCACCCCATTCTGTGATAGTTAAAAAAACCCTAAGAATTTGTAGTACTTTTCTGAAGCCAAACCATTAGTGCCATATATTAAAAGACTGATTACTTTGTTAATTTTTTCTTGGCCAAATATTTATAACAAAGATTTCAAAAGGCACTGAGTTAAAAATACCCATTTGTTCAACTATATGCAATGTATATTAAAACATTATTGCCCTGCCAGAATTTCAGTATTTTCTGAAATAGTTTTAAAACTGTTTCAGGGATTAATACTAGAACAATGCATTAATGTAAAAAAAGCCCAGATCTCATCGTCACACTTCAGTAAGCAGAGAATTTGTAAAATCAGTTATCATGTCTAAGCTTTGTAAACCTTTGTATAAACAATGACAAAATGCTACCAATGAAAGAGTTGCTGCATTAGAAATTCCCTGCATATTTCAGCAATTTGAAATAAGTGGTCAAAATTGAGATTCACGAGAAATTAATAATCACAAATATCATAAATGCCAAAATATCACATAATGCTTAAACAATCTTACAAAGCTGTCTACCTATACCAATCACAAGCCTGTACTAGTGTACACTAACCCACGCTGCTACTGATTTTTGGTGCAGAAATAATTTCTCCATCTGAAACTTTTAAAGAAAAAGGGTTTCATTATAACTTCTGCAGATAAAGCCTGACATTTCACATCAACCGCTTGTGGCTGACTTGTGATGAGGTATATAGTCTTAATCAATGATAAAATTAATTTGCATTCAGTATTTTGTGCTATCAAAAATTAAATGAAGTATTTGACAAAAACAGAACAGATTAAATTATGTACCTTCAGAAGCTGACACTAAAATAATGAAAGAAAATGCTGGATTTTGCATTTGGGTGCATTTCCTACCAGCTTTCCTTTTATAAGAGAAGAATTGGGCTCCAAATAAATTAGGAAAAGTATTAGAGTAGCAATGTGTAATGGGATATGTAACAACACGGTAAGCAGTAGGGTGTTATATGCACGTGGCAAGAGTAGGCCAGGAAAAACTTTTTCACAAAAGGTAAATTGTGCAAAACCAAAGGATAGAAGTTGGAAACAAAGAATGAAAACATACTCCTGGTATCTGAGGCATTTCTTCCATTGGAGATGAAAGCATTCAACTTCTGCCTGTCACTGACCAAGTGTTCTGGGTATTGACATTTTTAAGTGAGTGCATCTAACCTCTTACCCCCTCTGGCATTTCCCTCTGATAATACAGCATAATATGGCTCATAATAAAAATTTGATTAATTTAATAAAGTGATAGACCAGAAAGAAAGCAATATTTGTATTTATTTATAAAGGAAATGTTTGTCTAAGAGTTAATGTTTGTGCGTGTCTATTTGGTATCAGTAACACTAAGATCTTGGAAAGTAAGTTTATCACAATTTGCAGTAACAGACACACTGACAACAAAGAATGTCTGCTTCCTACAGATAAAGAAAAGACATCCAAACACACAATCCTATTTACAACTTCAGTAATATTACTTGACACGTACAAACACAAGTAGGTGGCATGTTATTTTTATGTAGGAGAAGTATTAGAATAGAACGAAGAGAACAGAGACTGGCATAATTATTCTCTTTTCTGTCAGCCATGTGCCTACTGCACAGAGACTACTTCAGCAAAGCACCTCATCTTCATGTGATTTTAAGTCAATTCTTAAATATTTCAAACAGGCCATTAATCAGTCTCATATATGCATATATATATATACACATATATCTTAATCAAAGCTTCATACAGCATTTTTCTCTCCAGAAAATCCCAACCCTCAAAAAAGATTAACCAATGATCAACCAAAAGATGTAAATGTTTGCAGCCTGCTAACCATTTCAGCCTCGCATTTATTGCTGCTTACTAAAAATCTGGCACATTTCTTAAGTAGTAACTCGTCTTTCTACTCTTCATATTGCAACTAAAGTTCCATATAACCACCCTCGCTTTGGAGAAGCTGCAGTGTAAAATCTGTGATTGGTGTGAAACTGATTGCATCATGCACTGGAAGCAAACCGTAGCTCTGTGATTAAGAAAAAAAATAAGGTGCAAAACAGTGAATATCAGTACACGATTTTGATCACATGCCTCTCGTTACTAATTGTGCCAAAGTGTACTAGAGTATGCCAAAACAAATTAACACATACAGATGATGTAATCATGATTGCAACTACAGCAGGAAACATCTAAATGACAAATATATATGTTGACATCAACATACACAGGAAAGCATTCAGGTTGCCAAAATATCTTTAGAAACATGTAACATATGTGTGCATATGTGTATACACAAGATTCACTCAGATAGTCGCTACTAGGAATCAAATTGGCTATTAAGTAATTTTCTTCACAGCCTTAGTGCTTTGTAAATTCCCTGTTGAACATGAATCAAATGCCCATACACATCACTTAGTAACAACTCTGAATCAATATGACTCATAGTAGATTAAAAAGTGCATCATTCCTTGTTAAGGATGTTAGGTTCATAACTAACATCCATTGTTGGCATAGGATAATATTCTCCTTGCTGTCCAATACATATTCCATTGTGCAGTATCTAAATTGTCGGTATTAACATCTTTATGGAAGCAACTTGGAAATTTATTTCTACTTCCAAATTAAATACTGCAACACAGTGTAGGTTACGCATCACTTGATGCCAATTAAAGCAAAATCCTTAGGTTGAAAGAGATATATTTTCAAAAATCTAAAAAAAAGAAAAAATGTATCCACAGTATTAAAAAATATTAATTACTTATTAATTAGCAGCAAAGTACAAGATCTAACATATGATATTGATGGATAAAGCGGGATTCAAACTGAACTGCAATGCTTTTCCTCAAAGTTGGAATCCAGAATGTCTTATGGGAAGTAGATACGAGTTATGTAGAAGTGAGCACCAGCCATCCCAGCTCCACGAGCAGCCTAACAAACAAAGCAACCCACTGTCTGCAAGTCAGGGTTATGCACTGCACAGTGCTAAAATGATAACAGTTTGGCTCCTTCCTGCCAAATGACAGAATATCCAGTTCAAGTTTTGTGACAGACTTTTTGATCATATTGCTATTAACCACTGTTAGCTGTTACTGTAGAGTAAGCACCGAATGAGACTCACATTTACAAGGCTGAGCTCAAAAAGAATAGATTTTCTTGAGGGGATCAGGAAGAAGATGGCAAAGCTCTCATGTTGAGCAAAGAACCTGAATTTTACTGAAGCATAACATTATTCCCACACTGGTTGCACAAACAAATGGTAAAGTGAACTCCCTGTTCCTTTCATGACATTTTGGCAGCACATGAATGGTAAAGGAAAAGAAAATTTTAAAAACGTGAATTAAAACCTCTATCTACTACTGTGTTTCAATGTGATCATGCCTCTAAGTCATCCAGTACTGGTCATCCAAATGGTTTCTGAACTATCAAATATGAACTGCAGATAATTTCATCACAGTTTGGCCAGGTTGAAACATGTCTGTTAATTCCATTTAAGAACCTTATAACTTATTCTAAATTTATTTCCATTTATCTCTCATTATCTTAAGTACCTTCATCTTCAAGAGATGACACATATTGTGTCTCACAACAACCACTCTGCTCTTTTTTCTTTTATTTAAAAGGAACCATTTTTATGACCACACAAGATCTTGTGTGTCACGTGAAACTTTTTGAAAACAACAGGTTACAAAAAAGCCAAAGTAATTATATAGGTTTTAGTAGTGCTTTTAAATTTTGTATTGCTATACCGTATATACATATTTACTTATACATACTTGCCTCTAAAAATTTCTAAAAATAAAATGAACATGAAAACCAATTAGGGTCAAAAAGGAACTGGTTAAACAAAGGGATATTAAATGACAGAGTAAAAGCCAAAAATCATAGTGTGTTGCCAAAATATATGCTGCTCTGAGTCGGTTTGGTTTTGGAATTGGTCACTGATCCAGTCCTTGAAAATGCTGAGCAGGGCTGTAAATTACTGAACACATTAAATACATTGATTTCCATGGGCACTGAGAATACTCAAAGCTCAGTAATTTCCTGGGACTGGATCAGAAGAATCAGTCTCAAGGCATCATATACTTAAAAAAAAAATAATAATAGGAACAAAAACAAAGAGGAGACATTTAATTTCCAAAATTGAATACCGAAATCAAGGTGATACACGTAAAGTTCCACCCACTCACTTGAAAAACCTGGGTCAGATACAAACATATTAAAATTGCTGACCTTTGGAATTAGCCTAAATGTACACAGCCAAAACATCAGAACGAGATCAAGTTGATTCCACCGCATGACACAATTATATATTCAAACCTATAAGAATATTTAATCCATCTTGAGTCTTTCTACACTTGGGTACTCACAGCCTTTCAGCTCCTCATTTACAACTAAGAGGGCTGCACTCATGCAATTTCAACTGCAACACAATCTGGTTTTACATCGGTGCTAGCAGTTTACATGAGCAGACCACCCACTCAAACGAGGCCAAGCTTCCTCAAAGTATTGTCTATACTCGGAATTGTCACAGGTGCTACTCCATCTGTGCTTGTAATATCACTGAAAACAAAGCCCTGTGAGCATCCTAGCAGAGCTGTGGGTTTCCCAGGATCATTGTTAGGTAAAAAGTATGGGTGGAATGGTTCATTTCCAATGAAAATATTAAGAAAAGCATTCTAAAATACTGAATTTGGATTATACAAATTTACCCAAAACTAAAGAACGAATTAGGAAAAAATGAATAGAATAAAAACAATAAAAGTCATAAAAATTTTAAAAACATCCCTGGACACTTTGCAGTATTCACTGTTCCATGTTGAAAATGGGAAATCAAGCCCAGAAATATACTGAAATTGAAATACATTCATCACTTGCACAAACGAAGCACAAAAAAGTGAAAGACCAGAAACAGACAATACTTAGCACACAAATAGTCTGCTGTGCAGTACTGGGAGACATAGAAGATGAGCTTTTTCTCTAGGAATTATAGCATGAAAAGCTTAGAAACGCAGTGCTAGTTCTTGTCTGTGGTGTGTCCTGTAACTGAAGATCAGTACATGATCTTCACTGAGAGCTCAGCAGTGATTAGTTTTAAGTAATGCTGTCAAATTAACACCGTCCATGCAGTGTTAAATACAGGGCTAAACACAGGGACATCACCTCCAATTGCAAAAGTACATTCAAGCTATTTTTCAATGGCTGCACAATTAAGTACATTTTGCAGCGGTTAGGGAAAGCTACTCTAAATTAATTGTATTTTTATGCGCCTCATATTATGCTCATGTGACTACGGCTGTGAATGGAGATAGCAGGCAATATGCAATTACTTCAGCTCAAAGTCTAAATTCAAACTTTTCTGGAAAAAAAAAATTTGAGTCAGCTTTTAAAAATCTGAGCCATGAACTGTAATCATACTTTGAGAAATGTCTCAGTGGGACAACATCGTTCTGTGCTGTTGGACTCTCACTGACAGCTCAGGTTCCTTCAGTCCACAGACACAAGAAAAAAATACACATGGCACATATTCACTCTTTGAATACTAATCAGTTAAATTAAAATTTGTGTTTTACAGCTGTAAAATGTTGAGGGTTTACTTTGATTATTCTTAGCAGGCTTTTTTTTTTTAAATTTGTTAGGAGTACTCAATACATAGGACTTAATACTGGATAATGGCCCCCACTGAGGCTGTGCATATGTCATAATTTTTCTCCCTTGCTTCTCTCCAGTATAAGATAGAGATATTGCTAATTATGTTATATTGGAAATTATATTATGTTGCAAGTTATTATTCATCACTTAAGAGCATTTATTGAAACTCCAAAGTTTTTTGAAAGATCTTATATACCTCCTAGTTAATTTAATGTCCCTAATGAAGAATAAAAATCTCTAGTGAGCAGGTTACTAAACCAACTTTGAGAGAAAAGAAAACTTATGAGCCAGCTCATAAACTGGGACTGATGTGGAGAGAAATATGCAATCTTCGATTAATACCAAGAAACTATTTAAATTTATGGTTTTCTCTGATCAATCTGGTCTTTGACACAGAGGGAATAAGTGAATGTTGAATCCTCATGGGTATTTGAGGATAGTTCCTTTGTTAGAATGAGAAGCAGATAGGACCTTCAGCACATAGACTACATTAATGCACCTTATGAGAGTGTGCTTACTAAGCATTTTCAGCTGCTGAGTTGGATCCAAGTCTGACCATCTCCAATCTGCCTACATGAGGTCATAACAAGTACTAGAAAGAAGAGGCATTTTCTTCTGAAAACTGGACTACAGAAACACATAAATATGGAGAGCATTGCTCCAGAACAGCTCTGTGTTTTGTTATGTTTCGTATATCCTTTTTTTTGTTCCTTGTTAAAATTGGCAAGTCTCATAGAAAGTAGGCAAAAACAACATTTCTCTATATTTCTGTTTAGATATTAATACTTATAATGGCCATTAACCAAAATTCTGTTAGACAGATGGAGTTTTCAAAGTATTTTAAGACTAATTTGGATTTCAAAGCATTTGCTGCAGTACTGAAAAAAAAAATTAAAGAAAAGCAGTTCATTTTCCATACCTTGGAAGTCTTTACTTACTCTGTTTACTTTTCTTCCACTACCTCTTAAGATACGAGTGGTAGAACCACTTTAAAGGCCAAACCTTGCATGGAACAAACCATTATTTGTCAAACTGAGCCATTAAAGCAACTTACAGATGCTTGAATTATCTCAGTCAAGCTCCATAAAAAAATCACTGGATTCAAATGAAATAATAATAGAGGCTTAATTCCCTTTCTGTAAATAAAATGTTTTAAAATATTTTCTGAACGTATACAGGAAAACATAATTCCATTGTCTCACTATACGGTGTGCATGCTCAGTTGTATGGCTTTATAGTTCTACAATAACAGCTTGTACAAACATGTAGCTCAATATTTTGGTCTCCAATTCCAGGATAAAGCATACTTTTGTGAAAAAGGATTTGGGGGGGTAAAAGTGACATTTTCTGTATTTCTTGATGACAGCAATTACTTTTTAGTGCATGAACAGTTGCTACTTACATTAACTTCTGTTATAGCAATATCAACGACGCTACCAACAACAATTAAGGCATCAAAAGTGTTCCATGCATCAGTGAAATAGTGCTGTTAGGACAAGCATTCAGCAGAAAGAGAGCAAGAGAAAAACACAAACAGAAAAAGAGAAGAAAAGGACAGCGTTATAACACAGAAACACTCTAGGCTTCTCTGATGTACCACTATACAATCTTTCCCTTTTCTTAGCTAAAAAAATTGGTAGAAAAAAAAGGCTATTTATTTCCCATATCAACATAATTGACCTATAACTGGTCTGTATTCAAACTTTAGAAACATCAGATCAAAATCTGTGACTTGTCCAGATGATGGAAATAGTGGGGAGACAGAGAAAGAGAAGTAGGGACTGGGGAAAGTAAGCTGGGGTATACTCACATCAGCTTCACTGAGAACGACGTCTACTATGCTGCCAATAACGATGAGGGAGTCAAACGTATTCCAGGCATCACTAAAATAGCCCTGAACAGAGCAGGCAGGGTGCAAACGTTTGTGATTACACATGAAATGTCAAATATTTGCATACTTCTGTTTAGTTTTGCATAAACAGAAATTAGTTAAACAAAACCTGTGGTCTAATGAGAAAACAAAACAAAACAAACAATATTGCCTACTGAAGGAAAAGCAACATTCATGTGCGCGTGTGTGGCTGTGTATATATACATATATATACACGCATGTTTTTTATATATATATACATGTACAGACACACACACGCACTACACATGCATAACACACCATTGTATAGGCATGACTTTGGCAAGCAAGCCATCAACCAAATCTCTTGTTTGGGACTCAGCAGCAAGGCTGAAAAAGTCTAATGTATATAAACTCACACATGACAAAACCCCTTTAATAAGATTTCTACAGGACCGAGCCCACTGAGAACTCCCTAGCAATAATGACCTTGTGATAGTCCGATCTAAGCAACTAGTAGAAAATATTTGAAGTGTTATCACTGGTTATTAACACACAATTATCCTTCAAGTAAAATTGTGCATACATACTGCATAACTAAATTTTCTATTCATAAATAAGTTTTAATAGAGGAACTCACAGCACATTTGCAGTTAGGATCTGATTCCATAACCAGAGAAGTCAAGGGCTAGGAACCATACCAACTGGGACAAGTTGTTACAGCTTCTAAAGCAGCCTTTTCAGTGTCTGAAAATTCATTGTCATAGATCACTTAGTCATCCTTCTGACTTTCTATGCCTTGAAATATATACTTCTATGTATATGTTATAAAACACTACCATCCAATATGAACTCCAATTAACTCTGGCTACTGGAATCAAAACTGCATGTTTGGGCAAAAAGATATCTAAGAAGAAACCTTGAGGTGGGTTTCAGGATTTATCTGTCACTGGGAACTGGGAATAAGATGTATTACACCGTTGAAGGCAGTTCTATGAATACAAGACATGTAGGTTTCTTGCAATAGATGGGTTTTGCGTAATTATTACAGAAATTCTGAAATGCAAAAGTTACCAAAGTCACCTTTTTTTCCTCATTCTGATATAATGATTTATGAGCCAACAATGGCTAAGAATTAATATTGCAAAGGCTGCAATGTACATATTGTACATGTGCATTCTGCTTTCCAGACAATCCATTCCAAAGCAGTAACTTAATTGCCATTGCAGTTCTAAAAAATTAATTTAGGAAGAGGATAAAAATAAGCATGGTGCTCTTACCTGATGTCTAGTTTCAATTATTACTGCACTACTTACTATAAGATAATGTTTTAGTTGAGTAGTTTTAGTTGTTATGTGGCTTTACCACAGAAAAGCAAAGTCAGCTGGACTTAGTTTTTTTTTGACAAATTCTTCTCAACATTTTAAACTGTCAGAATTTCTAGCAAGTATTCAGATTAGAAGTTACACCTGACTGCATAATGATTCAAAATGCTGATGTGAAGATTTGCTCTTGGAGACTATCAAAGAGCTGCTACAAAAAAAGAGCTCTGCAGAGTATTCGATGAGAGTAACCACCAATCTTATATTTCTAATGCTACTCTCTACTACTGTACTTACTAATACTGCTCTATTTTAAATTTTAGCTCTTTCTAAAGAGAATTGCTATAATCATTCCTTTATTGAAGGAAGGTCTGTAAGAGGAATATCACTACAACCCTTTGCACCACATGCTTTCCTTCTCTGGCTTTAATAATAAATTCCAGTCTTGAGGCAAAAACCCACGTTCACAGATTTTGCCTTCTGAACAAATGCATCCACTTTGGAGAGTTCTTCCACAACTCCCTCCTTCATCACTTCACCAGAATTGTTCCTAACGTCCCACTAAACTTCATGCTCAACTGCCCCAACAATGCTGATTTATAATCCTGAAGAGATTAGGAGAGACCAGCTAATGAAGGGAAGAACAGGAGCTGCTCTCTCATGGTATTTTTCCTGATCATTTGCATTCTTTACTTATCAAATTTAAAAGATATATCTTTCTTGTCATTTACACAGCTATTAATATAAGTGATTACTGGTAAACAGAAAAACAATAATCAGTGCAACCCCGAGGTGTGCTATCCGTCTTTCTCTACAACACCAGCAACCAAAAAAGGTCCTTCTGCTAATGAAAATTGACTTTACTAGACATGCTACAATATAAAGCACTTAAATAACAAATTCATGTTTTTAATTCAATACAGCTAAAATACTTTAAACATTTATTCTATGAAACCTTTTCCATCAGTATAGACAAATATTGTTCAAAGTAATATGTAAAGCAAAAGCATACAAACAAAAAACTAAGAGAAAATAAAGATGGTTTTGGAAAAGGGAGGAATGGACAAGTCACAGCAAATAAACATCATGCAAATAAGTTGTTTTCACCACTGCAATAACCCAAAATCAATTCACTTACTAGCCATCTTTCCTTTTTTCTTACAAAAATCTGATGTAAAATGACATGGAAAATCATTACAAGTTTAAATAACAGTTGGCTATCATGAAGCTGTATATACAGTGTGTGCTGATGCATTGGTTTAGATTTCATTGATATATTTTGTTTCATATTGTACTGACCAGATTTTAGCATATGAGGAGAACAACATGGAGAAAAATATGCCTGCTCTTTTACCTTACATTGTGAAAAAGTATTCATTGAGAAACACTGAAGGATAAGTCACAAATTCTAGGGAATACGTAGACAGAGAATTAACACAAAAAACAGGTTTCTATTGATCTACTACATAAGTACTTTAGAAATTACAGCACTCTTTTGAGTTTAGGGCCTCTTTCAGTAAAGTGCTCTGTGTTGCAATTTCCCAGTCAAGTGTGCCAGACACTCAGCATCACCTTTAATATCTATTATTTCTGCAAATGTTATAGATCTCAGAGCCAGAAGGCAGTCTGCAGTACTTCGGTTTTACACAACACAATTACCATAATAGGAGTATCAATTATTTATAATTGCACTAGGTTTGCATGAACAGCAAAAGCAAAGCTTACAGTTTTTACAGGATTTTTGTCAGTGTTATTAAGGGGACACTGTCAAGCAGATCAGATAAAAACAAACATGTTCTTATCCGTTCTTATTTTTACACTCTGAGTAATGGAGTTTTAATTTGATGCTTTGAGCAACTTTGAAATTATTTTTATAGTGCACAAAATTAATAATGTTGTCCATTACATCAGAGCAGACAAAGTAACCCAACGACAACGTAAACATAGAGGAAATGAACCAATTTTTTCCCCAAAATCCTAAAGTAAAATTGTAGGTTTGGTTTCAGCTTGTTCTGACCATTAAAACATTTTAACATTAGTTAAAACAATTCATTTTTTGTTTAAAGTATGTATCTAGATTAAGATTTAGATTGCAAGAAGACATTCTGTTTAAGACTGCTAACTCATTTTAAGTTATTAATGAACCTTGTGGTAGACGATGTTTAGGTACAGACTATTTGATTTTAAAAGTTACAATCTTCAAAAAAATAACAGGAACAACCTTAAAAATACGTAAACTTCCTTCCCTCTGTGCTAATTAGACTCTAAAAAGTGTGATTAATATCTTGGACCTTTAACCTCATCCTGCTAATTAACAACTTTAAAATCTTCTGCTTCTATGAGGGAATGAAATTCAGGAAATTCAGGAAATAAGTGTCTCCCCTTCAAACTCAATTTTCAGATCCAGGGAGCTGTTACAGTAAAAGCATCCAATCAGACAGAAAGCACATTGCAACAATTAGAATCCAGGTTTTAGAGACCACTGTTAAGACACCGCATTCAATAATGAGTGGGAAGTTCATAATACAAATGAAGAACCGTGATTTATACACCCATGATCAGACCACTCGCTTTTGCATTAGCTGCTATTTCTGACTATAGGCACAAGTGCATGAAGAACCACACAAGGATTCACAATCTTCTTTCTAAGAGCAGATGATAAAATGCAGCGAAGTCTTCTGAAATGTCAGTGCGAAACAGTGATACAGAACAGGAAATACAAATCAGGAAATGCAATCAGCATACTCTGTGAACCACATAGCTATCCCTTCTAGGGCTTCAGATCACATTATTTTTAATGTGAAATCCTTGCTGTTTAAATAACACAAATGACAAAGAAATACATATAAATTCACTAGAAATGTTTAACAGCTTAGACAGTGCAGAGAATGACTATGGGAGAGTGAGTAAACTCACCCAGAACTCCACACTTCATATCTCAACACCAGACCTCAAGTGATGTATAATTTGTTTACTTCTGTGCAGGCAAAGATAAACTAACCATAAATCAAGTAACTTGGGCAACACAGTACAGCTCATGGCTAAATCATGCTGAATAAACAGCCCTGAAATTCTGAAAAGGAGTTACGCATCTACTGCACACTAGCATCTGGGCTGCCATGGCTATGTTGCTGTAAGTGTCAGAGCTAAATAAGCAAAAATAAGATTGTCCTCGCTGACTGGAGTCATCCAGTACACTACTTAAACCAAAGGAAGTGCACTGTCCACATTCAGTTACAGATTCTGATATTCTGATTACTTTAAAAGAAGGGCAGTGCAAGATATAAAAAAACAGCCTTAGATGCTGAGAGCAGGAAACCTCAAATGGTTGTCTTTAAATTCCACACCTAGTGAGTGACCATACTTCACTTATACACAGGGATAGAAGCCCAGGAAAAATATTGATTTTATTGTACTGAAAACAAAATTTAGTTTAGTTTGTCTTTTGCACTGCCGTAAATGGGGCATTAGAACAGAACAAATAAGACTGCACGAACTGTCACAATCCAATTTTCATCTTTTTTTTTTTTTTAAGAATTAATAATAACAATTATCAGTATGTCTTGTGAATCTACTTTCAAAAAAAATGTCTGGATTATTCATTTTGACAGTGTCCCTTTAAAGCAAGGAATATTAGCTGCCTCTTGTAGGACCCTCTACCAAATGGTGCATGTACGTAACTGAAAACATTAAAATCTAAAAAGGCTATTGAATACTCAAATTATTTCTGTGTATGCTTGTAGTACATGGCTACATTTTAAAAAAATAAAGAAATAATTCTGCATTTTGGAAAAGAAATATAACATACAAATCTTTAGCGGAGATCGACTTTGTTGAAGGTTATGAATGTGGAACCAGGAATTAGGAGAAGTGGTAATGCTTGTAACAGGAAATAATTTATTTAATTTAGAAAGGGACAGTTTTGTTACCTCAGAATATTCCAGATATCATCAACCACCTTGTAATGTTTGTTCTGATATCTGTATTTCATTTTCTGGGTATGTACATATTATCAGATTAACGTTTCTATTAAGATTTAACTGATAGATAACTGTGGGAAACACATAGGTTCTGTTTGTTATTTGAATAATACATAGCTAGTGTGAAACTTACATTACACTTAATTCTTGTGGTGATGCCCTAATGAAATCATGTATAAAACTTACCTTGGGTTTGAATGCGATCAGCTTCAAAACCATTTCAACAGTGAACACTCCTGTGAAAACCATATTCATAATGTCCATCGCATCATTAAAGAGCTTAGACTGTCCATAGTGCTGGGGAGGGAAAATAAGACATGTTTAAAGGTAAAAGTTTTAAAATATTAAGTGAAAGTAAGGCAACATAAGAGTTGGCAACAGTGCAGCACAAGAAAATATTTTCCGGTAGTATTTATGATGCAGAACATACAAGACTCCATACAAGACTAGCTGAATATCTCCCCAAAAATGGATTTCCATTTATTCAGTGCAAGCAATGAGTGGAACAAATCTGGCATTCCTCTACATCCGGTGACCTTCAGAGATAGTTTTGAGGAAAATACTGTTCCCCCACAAAAGGAATATTAGACAAAAGCAATTTTTTGAGTCTTAGAAGGTAGTTTTTAAATAACAAGTTTTAACAATAACAATCTCACACCTGCTTAGAAAGCCTGTAGTATCTTAGTCACAGCAAAGCATATCGTGTAGGAGTGATATTTTTAAGAGCATACAGCACATGCAAGTCTACCACAAAAGTAAGCAGGATGGGTACATAAATTGGATCTGAAAGATTCTTTTTCTTATCAAAATCTAAAGAACCGAGGGAAAGAGAGAAACAAATGGGAACAACTTGGAAAAGTAGATAAGAGTACCAACTGGTGAAAAGCAGTAGATATAATAGTGCAGGAAGATAAGAAAAAATAAACATATACAGACAACAAATGCCTGTGCAAAAATGCACAGCAATACATCGTATATACAGATATACAGCTAATACATGAAAACATGCTTGTGTTGTTATACCATTCTAGACTTGCTCCATATAAGAAGTTGTTAAACCTTTAAAGAAGATACAGACATAGGTGGTGGAAATATGGGGTAGTACGTATGTGAAACAAAGAACAAGTACAGGAATTAAAAGGGGTGAAGCAATGCTTAAAGACATTGTATACAAGAATATATTAGATAAAAGAATCTAAGGGGATAAGAGAAATGTTTACTAACAAAATTAGGCTCTTCTTTTCAGATTTTCCTGCACATGGACAGTCTTGGGAATACACATTTATAAGTTGCATGAAATTACAGTACAAGTACCAAATACAGATCAGTGAGCTCCATTGGGTTAGGAAAATCACCACAAACAAAAGGCAGTGTATCAACTACACCCTTCCTTCCAACTCATACCAATGGCTTCAAAAGAGCTTCTGGTTTTCCTACCTGCATAGCCAGGCAAAGCGTGTTCAGCATGATGAGGACAAACATGATGTATTCAAATCCAGTAGAATTCACCACATACCAGAACTTGTACTGGTAAGGATTTTTTGGAATGTATCTACGAAGAGGACGTGCCTTCAAGGCATATTCCACACACTGACGCTGTAAAAACAAATACATCAAAAATTGTCAGATTATAGCCAAGAGTCAATCAAATGGGAACATAATTAATGATGAGTACAAATTGTTAAGTGCAGAAAGAAGCGGTGTATCTATTTTACATATATTTTTAAAGTGGTGGGGAATCTGAGTATCACATATAAATTAAAAAAAAAAAAGAGAGAAAAGTAGAGTAGAATATTTTGAACACTTTGAATATTTTCAGTCTGTTCAGAACACAACTTTCATACTTCTGTTCTTATTGGAAAATTCTACTTATACCTATGGATAAACTGGTAAATGCTTGCATTCCTTTTAATGTGACACCAAGAAGAGAGACCCTAAGACACTAGCAACCATCATGTAACACCCTTCACAACAAAAAGATTGAGATGCTGGGCTTACAGAAAGAGGAATACAGAGTGAACTGAGTACCAACTGATACTATGTACTTGGACTATTTTAAAAATTATTTTATTACTAAGATATGTATTTGATGCCCTCCTCTGGCCCAAAGCAGAAAGGAAGCTCTTGGTGAATAAATAAATAAAAAAGAATACTTTCAAAAACGGAGAGTTCATTATGTATTTTAACCTGATTTTTGTCCAGCTCACAGTTCTTGTATTCTTGTTCTCCCTGTTCTTGGAATGTAACAATGACAAAACCAACAAATATGTTCATCATAAAGAAAGCAATAATGATGATATAGATGATGAAAAAAATGGAGATCTCCACTCTGTAGTTGTATACAGGTCCTACATTCTCGCCATTGGAATCAATGGCTTTGTACAGCAGCCTAGGGGGAAAAAAATTATCTTTATTAGCATCAAAATGGCAAAAGACAGTAAAATATACAGACTCAGAGGACAGATTTCAGAAATATCCTACTGTTTATTATCATCTTTCTCTGATTACAAGAGTATTTACAAGCATATCCAAAATAGAAGAAACACCACATAATGTTATTTTCTTTTTTCAATATAGTTAAGACAGTGACCAGCTGGTTGTATTATTTTATTTTTTCACATAAAGCTGTCCTGCAAGACTTTACTTATTTAGGTAAATTGCCAATGGCAGCTTGTTCTTCCCAGGTTTCTTTATGCAGTGTATTGCTACCTAGTTCTATAGTAGAAGTTTTACTCAAAGTTCTAAAATTTTCATATTAGTATTATTAGCCTTAAGGGATAAAGATCAAAAAGGATTACTTACACTAGAGCTAAAAGAACGGCTTGTTGCAGCAAAAGTAGCTGAAAGATTAGGAATCAAGCAATATAATGCACACGATTCCACTGATTTGAACAAGCGCACACAAAAACAATATATTCAGAAATCATACAGTACTTTTTAGTTATCCTATATTGTGTTCCTCGCTTTAAATTCATTTCAGAGACAGAAGGAAGCTATGTACTAACAATGTGCCCTCAACAGCTGTATATTCCACACCCTGTACCACACCGAAATCTCAAACACTGAAATCCCATTGTGCTGACTCCCTGAATGCAACATTACCCACTTACAGACCACAACGACGGGGGATTGCAATTACTGGAATACAATTAATTTGTACTCCGTATTTTGAATTCCTTGTAAAGGAAATTTCCCAAAACTTAAGTTGTACTTAAAAATCCTCCCTCATTTATTTTCTGTAAATATGAGAATGTAAAAGTGGGAGAACTTTTCCCACTACTGATAGGAATGAAGAAATACAGGAAAAGTGCATAGATTCAGAAGGATAGTAAGTTTGTTTCCTTCCTTTACTAATAAGTTTTTACACCATTGCATAAGACTGTTTTGTTGCCCCAAAACACTTAGTAAACAATAGAGAACTTTTCTGGAAAATCTGTCTTAGTATTAACGTCATGGAACATTCACTCACGCGGGCCAGCCTTCAAAAGTGGACACTGTGAAAAGGGCCATCATAGCAGACAGAACATTGTCAAAGTTGAAATCACTGTTTTGCCAGACTCTCTCTTTGACCATTGGATTATCAACATCTCCATCTTTATAAACAATGTATATCCCCCTGTAGGAAAGGAAAGGAAACACAATGCCATTAGTAAAATATTCAATTAGCCCTCAAATTATACAACGATGTATTCAAAATAGTTAGTTTTACTCCATCATAAGCTTGTTTTATTTCCTTGCTAACCTGTGCTGACTACCTTTATGTTTTAGAGTTTTCTCTTGGATCTCAAGATGGTAATTCACATTTATACAAACCTAAATCACCTGTCACATGCCTGCCCTTATCTGGTGCAGTTTACATTACTCATGTGTGTAATGTATGTATCACTTTCTTAGCTTAAAGGAGTTCTCACCGGCATTCCTCTGGATTCTGTTTTGCCTCATCAGTGCACTTGTAGAATTTTCCCTACATATAAAATAAAACGCAATGGTAAAATGGAGAATATACACAATAAATGCATTTACACAATGACTGGTTCCAAATAAGACCAACCCACCAAGCAGCAAGCCACCAAGAATTCAACTCAGCTTTCCTGTTCTTGCTGCAGTTCTACTTTTGAGTCTGCTCACCTTGAACAGTTGCACTCCAATACAAGCAAACATGAACTGCAGCAGAGTTGTAACAATCATGATGTTACCAATAGTTCTAATAGCCACAAAGACACACTGAACAACGTGCTGGAAAGAAAGAAAAAAAATATTTTAAACACACAGTACCTACCATAAGAATAAAAGCTTACTTTATCACATTTAGATTAGTTTTTAAAGCTACTATATTTGCACTGACAGCAGTATACCTGCTACCATAGCTAAACTTGTTTCCCAAATTTGTCTGTAAGTCTGCTGAGAAAGACCCATCACCATCTATAGATTATAGAGTACACATGCACTGTGGAATGGCAGTGGAGCCATTTCTGTGACATTGTTGGTTCACAGCAAGTATCATGGTCAAATTCTGCTGTCTGTGGCACTGGTGTTTCTCCACATGTAAATCGCTGGAACTGTGAGCAGAATCTGGCCCAGCACGCTTAAGAATTGGGAACTGATTTATGGGTTTGCCCTGTGACTGTCTCCAGGAAATTTTTATTGTGTTAGACTTTTTAACCTGAAGCAGAAATGAGGAATCAGGTCAACAGAAATGTAACTCAGAAAAACATAAAAATATAAACCTTAAGTCCTTTTGCTCTGTTTATCGCCCTTAGGGGCCTCAAGACTCTCAAAACTCGGAGGATCTTCACAACTGAGATAGCGCTCGACCTGGGGAAAAAATAAAAGCTTGTTACTTTTAAGGTAATTGATTTTATTTCTAAGAACAACAATGTTCTCAACTTCCTTATACATGAAAATTCAACAAAAGCATCACAACATTATATCCAAGATTTCTTGAAGCACTCCTTTACTGATCTCTTATTAATACTGGAAAATAATATCAATGTCATAAAAACTGCAATAATCATTTTGATTTCTGGAGCAATTTGTTTGACACAAAAACAATTAAGGTTGGTTGGGAACAGTTTACTCCCCAGCATACTTTCTTTTTTCATGCTGAAAACTCCTTCCAAAACCCTGTGCAAGTCCTGCAAATCAATGAATATCTTCATTTCCAACCAACTGGATTTGAAAAGATCTCAGTGGAATCACATTCTCTTTCAGTAGCTATAAGAGCAAACAGTCCTTTAAAGAGCACATTGTAAAACTGAAATCTAGCATAATAAGTATTGTAGCACAAGCAGAACACAAATGGGGAAGCAGCTGACTGACAGCCAGCCCTTGCTCGTTTCTAGGTCAGTAAAGGATTCACAGATGATTTCAAACAAGGCACAGCTGCTCACTTGGAGAACCAATAAGCACCTTCTGACTGTTATTATGTTCTGCCTGATCCAAAGGAAGCAAAACATTTCTTTAGATAACACTGCAGCCCTGATTAAGCTGCAACTTCTCTTCCCTTCAAATCCTGTCAGGTTATGTATCCCAGTAGGACAATGTGAAAAGAACAGGCTCGTAGAATTAGGCCGTACATGTGGCAATAACACAAATGAGGGCATATAAATCTCCAGAAGCTCCAGGAATTCCTTGTTACACAACAGAGTGCTGCGGTGCTCCTCCTTGCTCTCTTGGCAATAGTGGGAAGCAGTGACTTGCTTCCAGTCTCTATTAGTATTGAATTACAGCTCTCCATATAAAGCACTACCTCCTCCCGTTCCCAGCCCTGACTGCGCCCACACACAATGGCAGAACAAAAGGAGCTGCAAGACTGATTTCAGTATAATACCCCAAAGCAAAAATAAATTGTTCACATTATAGTACTTACTGAATACCAAATGATACCAGAGAAACACCCACAACCAGCAAATCCAGCAAATTAAAGTAATTTCTGCAGAAGGACCCTTTATGAAGGAATGCTCCAAAAGCTGTCATCTAAAAACAGAATTGTTACATGTTTAATCTCTATCTCAATTTACTCACATTGACATTTAGGCTGTTTACAAGACACTTGCCTAGACTGTGAATGCATACAATAGTATCACCTTCTAAAAACAAGTGAAATAAAAAAAAAACTAGGTATGTTAAGTAATTTTCATTTAAATCACAAACATTCTGCTCACAAAATCTGTCAATTGCTTCTGATGTCAACAAATGTTGTATTTTTATGTGATTGATTAGGCTGAGTGGATTTCACTGAAGTGGCTGGGCCTTTGATAGAAAAATGACTACAAGAACCATAAATCTTCCATGCTCATTGTTCCTCATTGTCTTGAGAACTGAAAAAGCTGAAAATGTACTACAAAATCCCAAGAGCAAAATCTGGTGCAGAAGCCATGCAAAGCTGCCACCAGGCAGTTACACTGCCGTCTTCTCCACACAGCAGATGGGTTGAGGCCATCAGTGAGTATCTTGGAAGGTTTCATACAGCACATTTGTAGTACAGGGGATTCTGATTCCTCTGGGCAGTAGAACAACTCACAGACTGCAGTGATTGAGCTGTAGATGTCCCCGCTCATTGCAGGGGGGTTGGACTAGATGACCTTTACAAGGCACTTTCAATTCCAACAGTTCTATGATTCTATGACTCTTCTTCACTAGGCATGAACCGCAATCCCTGAGCATTCCTGTCCACAGGGAAAATCAAACATTGTTCTTCCTATTGGACTTTCTCTTCATTTTTTGCTTTCTAAGCCTTGTTTCCAGTTAAAGGAATACACAGTGGGTATCTTGTGAAGGAGCCTGCTTACATTATTTGCAGGTTTTACCAGGAGCCAGTGACAGAGGCTCCATTAATTATGGCTGCAGACACTGGGCAGATCTTCTTGGGTACCCCAAAGCTTGAGTTTGGCCCCTGAATTTAATAATTAGGCCCTTAGCATAACTGAGAGGGAATACTAGTTTAAAAAAATCCTCAGAAGAAACCTCTTCTGCCAGTAAGAAGCACAGAATCTGTGCTTAAGTCAAATTTTGTGTATTTTTTTTAATAATTATGGATTACGATTGAAAATGCTGAAACTGGACTTGAAATTAAAATACTTCTGAAAAACACCCAGTTGTCAGTTCAGGCACATGGCAGTAATTTCTTCAGCCTTAAGCACATCTTAAAAAGAGCTAAGTACTTTCAGTTACTCATTGTTTCCCACTGGTGAGGAAAACATCTGTGGATTTTAAACCCATTACTTTCCATTCTGTTCTGTGCTATCCTATTTACCAACAGCAGCACATCATTGCATCTTTCAAAACTGTTCCAACAGAGCCACCAAGATGTGGTGAGATGGGCATCTCACAGTTCAGGGTGTTACTACTTGTGTGAACATACTTGTAAGGCCTTTTGCATAAGAAATTCTTCAGCTTCAGTGAGTTACACATCAGCTGCAAAGGATGCTTTTTTCTTGGAAGAAACTTTCTCTAGTTGTATTCAAAACACTAAATGTTCCTCAAAATTAGAATAACGATCCTACAGCTTTAATATGATCTTGAGAGGGCTAATACATTTATATTATAAAATTTTCAATAAATTCCTACCTCTTTCATTCCAGCAGTATAGAGCATGACTAAACTATTTAAAATCAGTGGGAATTAAGCACTAAAATAACCTTGAATAAAAGCCTACATCAATCTACAGATACTCATTCACATTTTGGTATGCAATCAATTAACTGTGTTTAATGTAAAGACTCCCACAAAAGTGAAGATGTTTTGTCCTAAAAATACAGGTGAAGTACTCATCATCCTGTCTTCATACGGGGACACACAATTCCATCATTATAAATCCCAGCAAAATTATTCTACCTTAGTACAGGTCAAGACCATAGCAAAGTCCTAGAGTAGATGCAATGCAGTGAGCAGTCGGAGCACCACTCCTGTTGCTCTTTTCCTCCTGCCTGTAATTCAGCACCAGTGGGGACTGGTTTAGAGGCGAGGGATTAGTACAGCTGAGGCAAGGTTAAAAGCACAAGGCCCCAACCTGGCCTTCAGTCTGACATGTTCACATTCCCCAAGTACTGCAAACAGGATGGTAAGCTGGATTTAAAAGCGATGTAGGGGTTACATAAGAGAATTCTTAAACGCTTTAAACTGATATTGCAGCTTTTCTGGTATTCATATCCTCCCTCATAACCTCAGCACCACATAAAGTGTAAATCCTTGTGTCTGCAGAGCAGCCAGTAAAACAGAGCAGAGGGAGACTCTCCACATGTTGCGAGTTATTTTTATACTTTTTTTAGCACTTTTATGAGTTTCTTCCCTGAAATGGATAATATTGCTTCTAGTTATCTTGTTTCAGTTTCACATAATTTTTGACTGTAAATTAATGACTGCTATCGTTCCTGTAGATCTAGTCTTGAATTTCCATCCTGTTGAACTCACACAGCAGCTGGTATGAGCTGGATACTGTGAAAAGCACAGCACAGAATGCAACAGGGGAAACAGGGAAGGCTCCAGCCACGAGCAAGCAAACCAGTGTCTGAGGCATGTTAGAAAAGCAGGCACAGTAGATGAATGTGTCATTTTCTGACTGTCCACCGAATTTTTTATGGTACCGTTTATTTTCTTTTATAAATACATGTGAGTGCACTGCCAGGCAGAGCTTCCTGCAGTTAGTGCAGTCAGGAGTATCAACATGCATTTCTATGATGGGGCTTCTTGTTTCTTTTTATTACTTAACAATGCCAGATTTCAGTAGTTCATGCTCTAGTGCTTCCTACCTCCCTTGAATAACTTAATGTCAGAATCTTTTGCAGTTAGTGAGAATATTTCTTTTCTTAGCACATTTGGTTATGTTTGTTTATGCCATGCTTTTTAATTCCTCCCTCTGTACAGAGACACAATTGGAACTACAGGAGCTATACAACCTGCTGCTCAGAGCAGCTGTCTACCAACTCTTCTGCTGTAGAAATGGTGCTAACATATTTAGTATGGATTCTCAGATTCAGAGTTTGGAACTACTTTGATTGAATGCTACAAGACTTTTCAGTGCTTCTTTCTTTCCTTTAGTTTGGCCTTTCTCTTGATGTGAAAAATTGGGACTTTTTCTTTTTTTAGTAACACAATAAATGTTATAAAATTAACCAATTTTTTAGCAAGCTCCTCACTGCTGAAACTGAGAAGGGATTAGATTAAAGTCTGAGAATATTTGCTAGCATAAAAATAATCTACTACTTACAATGCAACTTATCTTGTAAACAGCCCAAATATTGCATTAATTAGTATAAATCAAATTGCATAGTGAATAGTATGCACAGCAATATGAGCAAAAGCTGGGAGAAGAGATTTTGTTAAGCTTAATCCTCAACTAGAAATGCAAAGTTTATGTACAGATTCTTAGTGTACCAGTGTATAAATTGGGGTTACTCACTGAAAAACTTACACTGAGTATGCACTGATTTAACATTTAAGAATCATATGCAAATCTCTGGAAAAAATGTTTCACAAATTTTCAAAAAAAAAAGGATTACTTTGTTCAACAATTTCCTACTCATGAATCCAACCCTCAGCTATAGAGCTTCTTTGCCAGAGTAAGCTCCATACATACACATTCTGAGTAACCCCAATGGATAATCTCAATAATCAGTACACAAACTGTACATTAAAATGCCATTTTTGAACTCATGCATGGGTAATACATTTAAGCAAGCATATTTATGCCTTTCTGTGTATTTAAATGTATGCCCAAGATAAGATAAATGAAAAGTATCTTAGTGTATAGATAGATAAATGCAAGATATCTTGCAAGTCCTATTGCAAGAAAATAGTTATCTATTTTAGCTCTGTGAGTATAGTTCAGCAAGAGAAATGAGAAATTACATGCTCCCTCCTTACAAGACTGATCAACTCTTTTGGAAATGCCAGAGCAGGGAGAAGGAAAAGCTCATGCGCAGTGAAATATTTTTCCCTTTTCTGACAACTGTAAGTTTCAAAAGGGTAAAAAATGAATTACTAAATTGATGTAATGATAAAAAATCATCTTCTACATGCATCCAATGGTAAAAAATAACCAATCAAAACTATGAGAAATTGTCAAATAAAAAATTCCTCTGGTAGAAAAAAAGTTTAGCTTTGATCGCTTAGAGAAAAGGCGGAGAACACTTCAAGTGCCTTTTCTTGGCAGGTGACACACAAGGAAAATCCTTTTAAACAAACTTCCTTTGAAAACCTGTTACCTTCAAAATGATCTCAAATGTAAACATACTAGTGAAGACATAATCTGCATACCCTAGGATCTGGAAGGTAAACAAAAAGTTACAAACATTATTGCTAAAGCTGCTTTTGAACTAACAAGGATCAATAACAATGCATTACCTTTAACAGGATTTCAACAGTAAAGATGGCTGTGAAAGCATAGTCAAAGTAACCAAGTATCTGCAAGGTATAATACGTGCCACAGTAAGAAATTCATCTATCAGTAAGTTTTTACAATTTATACCACACGCAAAACAACACCTGGATTTATAGAAACAGGTAGTGGGGAATTAAGTCAATATAGTTTAAAATTCCAGCTGTTGTGCAACTGTTTACATTTACTTTAAAAATTACCATACACCACCATGCTTAGATATGAGAATTTACCACTAAGGCCCAGTGAGACTTTCTTTCAATTCTTTCAGACTTTCCTTTTTGGCTTTCATGGGTACCTGCTTCAGACTTCCACAGAGATACGTAATCTTATGCAAGAAATGTTTATTAGTAGTAAATGTTTATTATTAGTAAGTCATTTTGATGTTGTTGTTCCCATATAGACTGAGCTAGAGTATGACAAAGCACATTAATGAATAACTAAACAAATTAAAATCAGCACTGCAGCTATTTTTTTAATATATATATATTTTTACTTGGAAGACACAGCAGTTGTTTGTTTATTTGCTGGAAATTTAGAACATACATCAGTAATTTAGTGACATGCAAACCTTTAAAAATATCATGGATGTTATTTGACTTCACTGTTGTCAATAGGAACAGTGCATATATATTTCAATGGAATGGGGATTTCACCCTTTTTATGATGGCAGTATTGCTAGCAACCAATTTAGTCACAGACACACTCTGCAGTACTGTATTAGTTTAGTTTCAAGGACCCAGCAGTTCACCTAGAACACAGTTGTGCACAAAAACATGTTTCCTGTGGTGCATCAGCTAAGAAAATGGGAAGGAGAAATGAAATAAAGAGGCAAACACAAAGGAAGTATTCCTATAAAACCAAAGGAAATCTTTTTTCTTCCCATGTTCTGTTGAAGATCACATCCCTCCATCCCTTGCTGTGGCTGAAAGAAGAGTCATATAAGAAAGCTGTTCAACAAAAAATAGTCAGTATAAAATTTGTTCTAGAATTAAAGAATGTATTTAAAGCAATTCCTGCTTGTTAGACTTGTGTTTGCATGCTTTTACTGTCATGAATTTTATCAGAGACACCTAACCTGAGACTCATCAGGATGGTTAGCTCTCATGTTTGGCAGTGTGACTTGATCCAATGTGCTGTCCATTATCCTGGAATTTTACCGTGCTAGCACAGCTACAAACAACACGATCTTCAGTAACAAGCCAACATGGGATATCCAACATAAAAAGCATAGGACTGAGCAGAAGCAATCATATTTGCAGAAAGATAACATGAACTAACACTCACCAGAAAGCCATGCTATTGAACTTGAGTGCCAACTGGAACAAGCAGAGGCCACTCTTGCAGAAATATAACTCTTGAAATCATATTTTTCAGTACTTTTTGAGTCTTCCACATACCAACTAAGTCAATGCTAAAGTCTCTCTACGCTGTCATTCAATAGTGACTTCCTTCCCTTGCCAAGCTGGCCAGCTGAAGGTAATACAATCATTCAAGATAATTACAAGAAAAATATGCAAGTCTGATGTGTTTGTGAATATTTACAACATGAGGGCAATATTTTCTCAAAATCACTCAAACATTTTATCTGCCTATGTCCCAAAGAGGAATAATCCCTTCAATTACCGCCAACCTGGAGTTGTATCTTCCTACCACTTCCCTAGTTACAAAAAGAAATATCAGTCCTTTAGTAACAATTTCAGTATGGCTAACCAGCTCTGTTTTTCTTATCCATTACCATGATCTATTCAAAAAGTTGCAATTGTCCAGTTTTACAGACATGGGAAGCACACAGTTCCTCTACATACTTCATGGAGAGTGGCTTTTTGCTTTGATCTAATTTTTCCCGTGGAGAAAAGTATTAGCTTTTTGTTTTTCGCTCATGTTACTGAAAAAATGTCAGCAGCCCAAAGAAGAGTTCAGAAGCAGCACCGACACTGCTACAGGGATACAAGAGCAAAGCAGCAGACAAAAACAGTATTGAGAACCAGTACTTTCATTTTTCCTCGATACGTGTCTACCCTCCTCATTACATGAACTCAAGTCCCATTAGAGGCTGACAGACATCTCTCAGTTTTAGCTCTATAAGATGGCTGTTTTAGCCTTCAGAAGCTAGAGCATTAGTTGAGGACAAGAGGAATTTAACGTTTGACAAATCAAAAGTTTTTGCATTGAGTTTGTGTGGTGGAATGTAACTCTCGTTTTAGCTTCATCTAGAAGGAACCTAGTTTGTGCAGTCTGCAACTGCTCTGCAATGCAAATGCAAGCACAACACCTGGGACAGTGGTGACAGTTGTGTCAAAACTGCAGAAAGAATCTTAAGCAGAATTAATTCCTCAGATACAGAAGATTAGCACTTTGCCTACTGTCACCTTGTGGCCATTCCCAAACCTTTGAAAATCACAACTTAGATTGTCAAACACCTTGAAAATAAGTTTAGAGTTTTGATTATTCATTTTTTTTAATTGATTTTGGAAGGTCTTCCTATTGGTGTCCTGCTAGTTCAGTTTGGTTTTGTTTGTTGGTTTGTTTTTTGACATTATACGTTCAATTTTCAAGCTTTTTTTTCTACAAGGAAACACTAAACAAAAGCTGCATTTCCCAAGAAATTGCTCCAGTAACTTTAGTACTGGAACATCTACTGACCCAGTTGGCCCATCTTTCTTGTAAGAGGTGGAAGAATTTCCTCTAACTCCATGGCTATCCCTGCAGATCAACATATACGTAAGACAGGAAAGATCCAACAGTTCTGTCCAAATCCCCACAAACCATTTCAATCATCTTAGCTATTTCATAACTAATCAGAAGCATGCACAACTCACGACAATTTGAGAAGCTTTCTTTGCCTCTAATACAAAATAGTTATACTACCTGTGATATTCCATCAATAAAGCTACTTGTCTTTGAAAGATTTATGTTTTTCACAACAAAAGAAATGCAAATTTTTGACTTGGAAAAGGAAAGTTTCTTCACTTGAAAACTAAAAATGAGGCACTAGTCCCAAAGGATTGTTATTCCATGAGGATGTATTTATCTCCAGACAACAAAAATGATAGGCTTACATTATTTCGAAAAGAGTGGCTGCGAATCGGATCTTCTGCTGCTAGGGAAACACTGCTCAGCATGATGAAGACAAGGATGAGATTGGTAAAGATGTGGTGATTGATGAGCCTGTGGCATCCCACTCGAATTCTGCAGAAGAGATACAAAAATATACCACATGTGCAAATAGAATTCAGCAGATGGCTGATATACAACATGTTTTCTATTACTCTGCCAAAAATGACAGATCTGGGAAACCGTCAGCAGCTAAAACACGGTGTAAATGCTGAAGCTATTGCTCGCTTATGTAAAAACTTAAATTAATTCAAAATCCAGTCCACCAGTTGTAAAGATGCACTTATCAAAGGAATAAGAGAGATAATTTCCCAGGTTATGAATGACATTATAAATTCCAGTGTACACACCACTGTTGATGTAAATAGACAGCAATATAAAATGCCAGACATTATGGTTGTTCAGATCCCAACTTTTATTTGACTCTTAAAGTTGTTGAAAATATTAATTTGTTGAGATGTGTTTAAGTCCAGAGATCTTGCTGTGCTACTTAAAGAGTCCAATCAAATAATAATCTCCCTCGAAGATTCTTTTTTGCAGAATTATAGGACAAGTGGGTGTTGAAGGTTATAGAGCTGCTAGGATTCAGCCAAACATGAAGTGGGACTGCATGTGTGCTTAAATTCACTGAGCCCAACATCACTGAGCTATAGAGCTGTTGAGCACTTCACTGGAGTTGGTCCAGGATTAAACTGGCAAAATGGCAGGACCTGGTTCCTAACTGACTAACACTAAAGTTGTTTGAAATATTCTTCTGAAGAATCATAAGTTTCTCAGTGAAAATTTGTTCTTTTAAGTAGATGACTTGAGTACAGTGTATCTCACTTAAGATAGAGATTTCACCCTGAAAAACTCTATAGAATTACTTGAGAACAAAAGGAAATTGACATGTTCAACAAGTTTAATGTATTTGCACTCATCACATGTTCTTAAAATTACCAGTTTAAATAGATATCTTTCTAGTTTGTCAAAAATTCTGAGTTTTAGATAATCCACACAACCAATAAGATACAAGCCCAAAGTATCGTATCCTGACCCCACACAATCCTTTAATCTTACCTGTGAAGACCTCTGCCACAGAGGAAACAAGGTTCTCCTGTACAAATCACTTTTAAAAGCCCTGCTATGACTGCCCGTGAAATTGCTATAAGTGAATGTAACAGCTACCTTCACTCCTGTAGGAACTGAATTCCATTCACTTGTTCACTTCCATCTAACAATCAGTAACAACTTCTACTGACTACTGAAGCTTGCTTTCCTTGTCACTATAGAATCTGCAATGCTCTGGAGTCAGATTGAGTGGTGAAAGGTTTCAGTTCCCTCCAAAATCTAACTACTATGGTTTCTGATTTTTTTAAATAATTTTTCTTTTTCTGCAGTGTTTGTTTTTATCTGGAAAAACACTGTCAACTGAGAAGATACATACCTCCTCCCTCCTTTTCTCTTACTTTTTTTTTCTCATTCCTCACTCTTGCTGCTACAAAAACATGCCATTCTTCCTATGGCTTCTAGGAATCCTACCTCATACAGAAATCTTCATACCTTATGTCACATCTTTTATATCCAGTGACTAACAGAGTAGCTAGCTACTGGACAGTAAAGGGTACTTTTCAGACCTATGCAGGCTTCATAGTCAGTATCTAAAAAATACTATCATCTCTGACAGTGGGAGGCAAATTAATAATTTAACAATATTTAAAATATTTTAATATTATAAATATTAAAATTTTAAAATAATTTAACAAATTATTTACCAAGTCACTTAGAAACCAATTCCTATCTTGCTGCAGATATTGCAGTTCTATCCCTACACTCAGTGTGAGGAGACCTACTCCTTCACTGCTGGAGGAGCTAAAGGAGTACATTTCAGAATGATATTTACGGATTGGTGCTGCTGAAAATGAAGAAGGCACTCCCTTCAGGGATTGGTGTTATCTTCTCCTTCATATTTAGTTCTGATATTCTACGGGGACGCGGGCCTGCTGGCACCTCAGGTTCATCCTCCTCATCTTCTTCATCTTCACCTACTTTAATTTAAACATTTATTTTACTAAAAATAAGAAGGATTACATTTTTTTCACAAAGATATAAAATTGTATTAATACATACATGGCTTACAGAAGAAGTTATATTTACACAGCTTTATACCATGTATACCCTATCTTATATACCACAGCTTTAAATATCTATGAAAAAATACGAATCAATCTATGAATGTTCAGAAGTCCATGAGGGGTGACAGGTTTCACGACAGAGTACTGAAGTACTGAAGCAGTTAGCAGATGTTATAACTGTACCCCTCTCAATAATTTACCAAAGGTCTTGGGAGTCTGGGGAGGTCCCTGAGGACTGGAAATAGGCAGTGTTATATATAGTGTCGTCTACAAGAAGGATCATAGTGAATGAGGCTATGTCTGGCTGGCAGCAGGTCACTAGCAATGTCCCCCAGGGTCAGTTCAAGGACCAGACCTGCTCAACACTTTTATCACTGAGCTGGATGCAGGACTGGAATGCATCCTTAGAAAGTTCACTAATGATACTAAACTGGGAGGAGATGTTGATTCCCTCCTGCAAGAGGTCTTGCAGAGGGATCTAGATAGACTGGAGCATTAGACAATCAGCAAATAGCATGAAATTCAACAGAGGTAAGTGCCAGGTCCTGCACTTGAAATAGTAGAGTCTGGGAGAAAGGTATCTGGGGATACTAGGTGACAGCAGGCTCAGAATGAGCCAGCCACATGCCCTGGCAGCCACAACAGTAAACCATGTTTGCAAACGTAGCATAGCCAGTTGGTCAAAAGAATTGATTCTGACACTACATACATAGCCTTGGTGCAGCTTCACTTTGAATAATATGTGTGCTCTGGACTCCACAATATGAGAAACAGGTAACACAATATAAGGAACACGTTGCCCATAGAGGTTGTGGATGCCCCATCCAGGGAGGCGTTCAAGACGAGGCTGGTTGTGGCTCTGGGCAGCCTGGTCCAGTGGTTGGCAACCCTGCCCACAGCAGGGGGGTTGAAACTAGATGATCTTTAAGGTCCTTTTCAACCCAGGCCATTCTATGATTCTATGATGATAAGAAGGATGTTAAGGCTCTTGAAAGCATCCAGAGGAGGGCAATAAAACTGATAAAAAGACTGGAGGGCATGTCCTGTGAGGAGAGGCTGAGGACTCACTCCCCCTGTTCATGTGCCAGAAGCCCCACACCAGCTCAGACTCTGACTATCAGCCCATGCCTGAGCTGTATTGTAGGACTCTGCGCACTATCTGATCAACAAGCACTCCAATAGTAAGGTAGAAACAGATTTCTGTAATAGATGTTCAAACAATCAGATCTGATTTTTAGATAGAGGTGTTCGCAGGACCGGAAGATGCTGAGATAAAAGTGACTGAACACCTTCAGCCCTGGAATGTCTTTTTACTGCAAAACATTTTAGAATTTGCTTTCACATCCAGGTAACTACTAGCACAAGAGCCTTCAGGCTCACGGTATTAACCCTCATGTTTGCACTGTCAAGAGAGCCAAAGAAAAATGTTGTACTTAGCAACTTAAAGACCCATTTATCCAATGATAACAGAGTACAATTTCATTGATTTCAAAAGAATTGATTCAGTGTTCAGAGAGAGCAGTTTATGATATTTTAACTAACAAATTTAAATGTTTTTGTCTTTGGACTGGTATTCACATACCTGGTACATCACAGGGTGGATAGGGATCTTTATCTTCATCCTCTCCTTCTCCATATTCAGCAATTGTCACCTGCGACAATGAAAGAGGAGAAAATAGTTTTCAGTAGAGCTTTGCATACAGAGTTTAGCAGAAAGCAGAACAACTATGACTCTGAAGTCAAGCAAGTCATGCCCATGTTCACTCTGATTTTTTTTTTAAACAGGGCAGTCCTGCGAAGGGAGAAGAATTGACATTTTAATATATGTTTTTAAAATATGAGTTTTCTATAATATCCATATACTTTTAGCTGGGCACATTACAATCACAATATGACCAACAGGTTTGGTAAAAATGAGAAAAACTAAGAATGGTTGAAAAATCAACTATGAATTCATCATTTACTAATCTCTTCCACTGGATTTACCAGGATTAATACATTCAGGGATACTAAGGTAATGTCAAATTTGACTTTTCCTTCTTAGGATATTGAAATCAAAAGGATTTTCTGGGCTAAGAGATTCTGCAAAGATGCCAAGCATCAGAACTAACAGTTTTCTCTCCCTGGAAAAGAAGGTACGGATGATGACTTCATAAAAGAAATCACATAAAGAATAGTAGGCCTGAAAAGTAATTCCTTCTTAAACAGATATATTTTAAAAAATAAACACCTTACTATCCTTGGGCTTCTTTTGGTCACCTTCTGACTTCTCACTTTTTTTATTTTCCAGACTCTCTTTTCTAAGAAAATACAAACAAACAAGAACAATTACAATGCAAATCATGTAAAGACAGAAGATTTAGAGTGAATTATAAGCATTCTTTTAAAAGTTGAGTATACATAAAAACATACAGTAAAAAATTTAAGTAATATTTAAGTGATTTGCACAGAAGCAGTCATCAAAGTAATAAAATCGACTGCATTTGAATGCACCTAATCCATTTAAAACATTATCATTTTGAATTTAACTGCAGAAGTTAATCCCTAAAAAATTAAATGAATGATTCTTACTCTTTTCTAGATGGATAAAATGTGCCCTTGGACTCAAATAATTTGCCCTGACTTCAATATGCTGCGCTAACCTCAAAGAAAGGTCTTCTTGCCTGTATAAGGCCTACAGAACTGATTCCAAATGGTCTTTTTCACTGTCAAGAACAGATACATTCTTGTTCTAATTGTACAATAAATCCTACCATTGTGATGTTTAAACATCAGTTGGCTTATCATTATCTCCTTAGATCACCCTATTTTCCCAATCACTAGCCAACTTTTATCTAAAATCACTCTAAGTGGGTCTTACTTTAATGTCAAGGTCAATTCTGTTCTTTGTTTCCCAAATCCAATAAATATTGCAGATAGTGAAGGCATTTATACAAAGAAAATCCTTACAAGAAAGAATTCAGTACTCTCCTCCTCCCTTCTGCTCATTCATCGTGCCTGAGCTGTTTTACCTTGCATTCTTTTTCCTTTCCTTTTCTTCTGCTTCTTCTTTCTGAGCTGTATTTAGACTTTCGGCATCTGCCAAATTATCCACAGCAATGGCCAAGAAGACATTTAGCAAGATATCTATTTCAAATCATTTTAAGGACATTATGCCTTATGACACTTTGTTTAGTTTATTATCAGTATAAACACTGACAATGTGAGAGAGATAAATCCCATGTTCCCAACCTTAAGTGCAGAGATGGGTGATGTTGAAATGTAGCACAAATAACACTCACTTCACAGACTAGAATAATACTCAATGTAAAATCAGCCAAGATCCAGGAGGATCACTGATTTAAAATAATGGAATACTTGCTGTTTTTCATTTTTTGTTTTTTGTTGTTTTGTTTTTTTTTTTTAAATAAAAGGAAACTTAACTTTATGCTAACCTGACCATGTTTCAAATTCAAATGCAAAACACTGTATTTTGAAAGTCAACAGTGTTCAGGCACTTTGAAAAAATTATTTTTATAATGTTGTCTTCTGTATATGAAAATCTGTATCAAATTTTGTACTTCAGTCTCTATCAGTTATGTACAAATACTGATATAAGTACAGTGTAGTACAGAAGATAGAATGTTTTTGCCCTTTTATTACCTTCTGACCTTTTAAGAATTTAGGAGAACGACACCAGTTTCTGTTGCTGTATGGGACCAAGGGATTATTTCCAGTACACTGAAGACAGGGAAGGGGAATGCTTCTAAAGAATTAATCCTAACTGACTCAGCATTTCTCCTTGTCAATTTCTCTCATCTGGTCCTTGCAGTATACAGTGGATCACTGGCTCCATTGTCAGTGTGTGTCAGACCTAACAGATCTGCACAAAGCATCAAAAGGATGAACAGGAAATTACTGTCAGAGAGATCAAACTACATCAATTCATTTTGAGAAGAAGAGATGTCAATAGAGACAAGCAGGTAGAATAAGGCTGTTTTCCAATTGAAGGAAGAGTAACAATTTTTTTTTGTTCCTGCCACTGTGGTGATTGGAGATGCACTTGGAGATCACTGCAATCTCATTCATCAGGGAATGTAAAAAAGGAGAATTGCTCTACAAAGTCAATTCAAAGGACTTAGCATGTGCCAAATGAGCATACATGTCCATTGCAACTTACTCCCTTCTAGAGAAATCTTGCCTGTGCCCCTGGCATGGTTACACCCTGGCACACAGTCCTATTTGGAGATGTTTCCAGGAAGCACAAAGGATACAGTTACCGCAGATGAAGAGGATAATGAAATATATGCAGACTATCATGCCTGACGATGATGGGCCACCATACGCCATTATGCCATCATACATAACAGCATTCCAGTCTTCACCTGTTAGAATCTAAGAAGCAGATATATTATTAATAACTCTACATAAAAAAAAAAAGTGTGAGAGAATTATGTTTCCTCTGCTCAAAATACACAATAAAGCTAACCTTCTGTATACAAAAACTACTAGTGAGGAGATAGGAAGCTGATACAGAGCTGAGTCTCACAGGGTCAGCCTGAAACATTGACCTACAATGTCTGAAACCAAACACTGTGGTAATGTGCAACGTCTGCAAAGCTGAACATGAAAATGGTTAGAAAGATGGAACCTATTATCCTGATCTCTAATCTTTAAAATTGTAATGAACCTGGTAGTGTCTCTTTAAAGAAATTCATACTTATTTCTGTATTATAGTAAGTGATAGAAACCCATATGCAAATAGGCCCTCTAACAATGCATCTGAATTTTTCCATAGGGAAAAGCTGAACTTTTCTATCGTAAATGAAGTTAAAGGAAAAAAATTAATTAAAATGAAACAACATGCCACCTCTTTTTCTAAGTGTATATTTGATGGACAAAGGAGATATTTTTTGTGAAGTAATATGACAGCTATGTTGCATAGATAGATAAATAAGACATGAAACAAATGGTACAAATGGTGCAGAATTACCAGAGTACTGAATTTAATGAGCAGAATGCTACTTGAAGTAAACTGAATAAATAGTATTTGTGATTTTGCTTTCAGGCAACATGATCACTTAAACAGTTTTGCTGATCACCAAAGATAAAATGTTTCATAGGGGATGAAAGACAGTTACCTGGAATACAGTTAAAAGAGCTTGTGGAAAATTATCGAAGGTGCTCCGTTTTGTTTGAGTTTCATCAAAATTAAATTTGCCTCCAAACAGCTGCATTCCAAGCAACGAGAAGATTATGATGAAGAGGAAAAGCAGAAGCAACAGTGAAGCAATGGACTTCATTGAGTTTAACAAGGATGCTACCAAGTTGCTCAGGGATGCCCAGTGCCTATAAATTAAAATGCGTGTGTTAACACACACCGAAAAGAAAACAAAACATAACAAAACAAACCAACCAAAAAAAAAAAAACAACCAAAAGAACAGTAAAAGAGCAGTGCATGATGAAGTATTACAAAAGAATTGCTGATCACCCTTCAGCTATCCCTAAAGTTAGCAGTATTAGTTAATCTTACCTTGTTACTTTAAAAATACGCAGGAGACGAACACAGCGAAACACTGAAATTCCAAGGGGTGACATAATTTCCAACTCCACCAAAATGGTTTCAACAATGCCACCACAAACAACGAAGCAATCAAAGCGGTTAAAAAGAGAAACAAAATAAGCCTGTAGACCCAAGCTGTACATCTTTACTAACATTTCACAGGTGAACAAAGCCAGAAGAACTTTATTTGCGATATCTGGAACAAAATATTAAAAAAAAAATAACATGACATTTCTGAATTGTCTCATAGCTTCCATTTTCATTTTAACATCTTAATACTATACTTCCTGTACAGCCTGTTGCTTCAAAAGAAAGAAATGAATGGTTTCATTAATTTCGTTTATTTTTTAATTTGGACAATATTTGTTGCTTAACATGACATAAGTTGCACAAGGATGCCAAGCTTCCTGCCACCTAAGTACTATTCATTTTTCCAACATGTTGGGCAGTTCATGGCTGCTCAACTCACAACTTGAGTCCACACTTTAACTTGAACAACACAGCCCACAGTGGGCCATGCAGTGCCAGTTACCATTTTCTTCCTCACCTTTCAAGCATGATTTAACAACAAAAGTACAGGTATTTACAATTTAGTATTGTCCATTTTTTTGCTGGTACGCAATTAAGCTCTGTTACAGAAATGGAAATCTAATACATTCAATCATTTCTTGTATCACCCTTTGGATGGGCTGAATATCTTCAGGACAGCAACAAACAAAATGGCAAAGTATGAAAGATATACAGAATGCAAGTGTCCATAGTCACAAACAGGACAAATAATTTTTGACTGTACCTTGGATCTGGGTCAGCCAGTCAGGTTGGTTATAATGTTCCGATGAGATAGTTAATGTGTTCAGAAAGACCAAGACAATAACAAGCCAATAAAATGTGACAGATTTTACTGCAGCTCTACATTTTCTTCGATTAAATCGATTCCAGCGACGCCAGCGTCGACTGAAAATTCAAATAAAAATAAATTTTTATTATACAGAAAATGCATGTGAACATAAAGAGGGTTTCATCTCTGAAGAAGAATAGTGCAAGTATACACGTGAGAGTAGGTGCATTTACATAAAAACATGTAGAGTAATTCAGATACTTGTGTAAATTATTATCAGTTGCAGATTAAGGAGTGCTAATTTCTTATTCCTCTTTTAGATTTTGTTGAGTATTTTTAAAAGTAAACCACAACTTTGGGAGTGACAATTATATTGAACTGGATTCAATATTTCATTGAGTAACAGGACAATTAAGTAATCTGTCTTTCCAGGCCCCATAAAATTAATAGTAGTAAAGAAAAGCCCACAAAGCAAAAGAAACAGAATTCAGATGACGTTTAGTCTGAAAATGTAGGCTTTAAGATAAACTATGGGCACAATTCAGACAGGATCAAACAAGGCAGTATCACAAAAATGACACTAATAGCTTTTGAAAATTGTTACAAATAACTAGGTGAATTGGTTAGCACTTCCAGTGCCTGAATTAGCAGATAATGTATTGAGTATATGTAAGGTTAGAAATGCTTTAAATCTCTTTCAGTAAATAGTATCTACATACAATAATGCCGTAATAAAAACATCTGAGTTGTTGATGCATTCAGACATTAACATTTTCTTTGCACACCTTCAGCTTGTAGCATTGGAAATAAATACATGTTTTGATACTGGTACAAAGATGTTTCAGACCTTTGCAGTACTCTAACTATTTAAAGGAAAAATACCCTGTCCTGACCTAAAGCAACACTACATGCAAGAACACTCATATCTTGCCAGTCCTTGGCTCAAGAGCACGATGCCCACAGCCAGCACTGGGAAGGCTCACTACAGAGTAGGCAAAACAGCTTTCCTTAGACTTACAGAACACTTTATCTTTGAAGCCAAGCCAGTGAGACAAAGATAATATTGTTTGGATCTCTCTACTCATACGAGCCAAGAGCACCCTCAATGTCTGTGAGTCATCACTCTCTAAAGCTAATGGGACTTTTCTTCTCTGGGGTCTGTGGAATCAGTGACAAAATGCTCCAGCTAAATGGTGCACATATGAAAACACTTCTGAAGAGTATGCAATGGCACGCACATGTACAAGTGCTTGAACGATATGAGCATATTAAAAAATCTATAGAAATACAAATTCAAAAAGGAAAAAACAGTAATGTTCTGCCTTCATAGATTGGAATAACTAAAGAAATAAATAGAAATAATCAGTAAGTAGATGGCTTGCTGTGACAAAAGAACTTGGGAATATACAAAATAGGAAAACAAATTATATGAATTTCTATCAATAGTTTTCTATTTTTTAGTAACTATTCCTCCCAGTTATAAAATACTAACATAATTTTGGGGGAAGAATGAAACATATCCTTTTATTTTGAAGAAAAAATCCATTTTCATAAATTTGCAATGACATAGTACTGTTTTATGAAATTATGAAGCATTTTTCACAAAATATAGCAGTTGAATAAGTATTCAAACCACAAAGGACACTTTTAATTGATACTGTTTGTTACAACAAACCAAATTGTTCAGTGTTTATGTTCTCATTAAATAATTTATCACTTTTTCTTCATAACTAGTCATGAGTAAACCATTATTCTCACAAATATGTTCCCAGTATCACTTTCATTTGGTCAAGAATTGGTCCTTTAGGTCCTAGTCACAAATCTGAAACCAGCTTGAAATGGGAAATCTAGACTTGCACCATGACTGAACTCAGAATCATAGAATCATAGAATGGCTTGGGTTGGAAAGGACCTCAAGGATCATCAGGCTCCAACCCCTCTGCCACAGGCAGGGCTGCCATCCTCCATATCTAATACTAGACCAGGCTGCACAGGGCCCAGTTCAACCTGGCCTTGAACACCTCCAGGGACGGGGCATCCACAAGCTCTCTGGGCAGCCTGTTCCAGCACCTCACCACTCTCTTGGTAAAGAACTTCCCCCGATATCTAACCTAAATCTTCTCTCCTTCAACTTAAAACTCAGCATCCCATCAAATCAGTCACCACAGCCTATGATGTTTAACTTGGTTATCTGCAATCCATTTGTATTTTTTACATTTCTAGTAGATCTATATAAAACTAGCAACATTCATTTTCAGATTATTTTTTTATCTGTGGTGTTTCAGAATAACATGACATTTTTCAAAACTGGACTTTCTTGCTAGAATCACATGTGTAATTCTTGCATCTTTGAGTTTGGAGTGCCTCGTGTTTTCACTAGTCTGCTCACAGAGATGTAAAGACTGATGCTCAAGACAAATTCTTCTGTAACTGTGGGCAGTAACATCTGTGCAGGAACCCTTGCCTTCACTACCAGAAGAGAAAAGCAGCAGCTCTAGTATCAAAACATCTCAAATCCACCTGGAAGATTACAAATAGATCATATTTACCTATATACGTATGCTAGGATAATGTGTGGTTGATATAAACTGGCAGATAATTGCTGTATCTTTCCAGGATATAAAACTCTTAACCAAGTAGCCATCTAACTCATCAGAAATATATTTCCAAATACTAACTTCAGTTTTCACCTGCGGCATAGTAAGTAATACATGCAATAAAAAGTATTTTCTCCTTTTATCCAAAAGCAAAAAAGTTCACAGTCAAACAAATAATTTTGACAAATTACATCCTGATTTACTTTGCCCTGAGACACAGTGTACTTCCCTTGCAGAACAACATTCCTGAGGCTGGAGTGAGAATCAGGCCAAAAGAGTGAAAATAAGATCAGGATTTGTCATTTTGAAACAGTAAAATTTAAAGCACAATAAATAAAAAATAAACATCTTAGACCATAATGATGTGTAAAGTGTACAAAGAAAAAAAAATGATTAAAAAAAGAGAGGAAAATACTGACCTGAACTTGGATTTTGAGATGGTTTGACTGAAAGAAAAGAAAAACAAAATTTTAAGAGTGATGAAAAATTAGCTAACACAAATTCAATCATCTCTTTGGAATGATTTTTCAAATCAATAAATTGGAATTACATATGCATAAAAATAAGCTCCCCAAAATGCTTTGGGAATGCTGAAATATTACTATCTGTTATTTATTTTCTGTAATACCATCTAAAAGCTCTACAAATATTCTAAGTGAAAGAAAGGAAATCCTTTAAAGCTAAGTAAATTATCTGATTGTGTAGAATATGCCTGGAAAGCATGAAATTCTGTGCAAAGAAACAGCAAACACCATTGCGGATACAATTTCCATACTGTTCATATTGTTCCATTTAGGATAATTGCTGCATTCAATAAAAGCTTACAGGAAAATATGATGCCATTGGAAGTTTAGTTGAACTTACCTACATGTTTCCTAACTTGAAGTTTAGGAGGGCACTAATGCTAGAATCATTGGTTTAACATAAAACATTAAAAAAAGGCCAAAAATTTGCTGCACAAAGCTTGAGATGAATTTTTGAAAGCAATTTTGGCTAAATAAGCAATGGGGAGAGAATGATTCTTTTAAATTTTGAGATGAGGAGGTGTCCTGGTTTTGGCTAGGATAGAGTTAATTTCCTTCCTAGTAGCCGGTATGGTGCTGTGTTTTGGATTTAGGATGAGAATAATGTTGATTATGCACTAATATCGTAGTTGTTGCAGAGCTGTGCTTACACTTAGTTGAGGACTTACGGCTTCTCATGTTGGCAGGGACAACACAAGTGGGGCTGGAAGGGCACAGAACCAGGATGGCTGACCCAAACTGGACACAAGGGTAACCCATACAATACAGAGTCACGCTGAACAATAAAAGCTGGGGGTTGGCTGGTGGGGCTGTCACTGCTCAGGGACCAGCTGGGCATTGGTCAGCAAGTGGTAAGCAACTGCACTGCGTATCACATTTTTTGTTTGTTTTCTTTCTTTCTTTACCTCAACCCACAAGTTCTAGGACTTTTACACTTACAGTTCTCTCCCCCCCATCTCACTGTGGGGGAATGAGCCAATTGCTGCGTGGTGCTGAGCTGCCCGTGGGGCTGAACCACAGCAGGAGAACGCTTCAAAACCTTCAGTGTGTACTCACCATAAGCTCCCGCAGCATGCTGGGTTCTCTCCTTCTCCACTCACATTCTCTGTGTTCACTGACTCGGTTTCACTGGTGGGCATGCTTGCTGTTAGGAGACAGCAATTGTTTTAGACTGATAGCCAAGCAGGGCATTACACAGCATCTGATCTCCTGCTCTATGACAAGAATGCTTCCACATTTTGCAGATCTAATGAGAGCTCAGAAGGGCTGAGGAATAGCAGATGAAGTTAAAAAGACACTTCATCAGTCCTTCACATGTAGCAAAAGAAAGCACACAGAATTCCAGAATGTATTATAACTTTTTGTTTTGTTTCAGTGATTCATCATAACTGCAGAAAATGCACTACAGTATACAATGTAGAGAGATTTTGGAACAAAGAGAAGAGTAATCCTAATAAATAAACCAGTGCTAGATTCTGTGACCTTTTAAGTGTCCTGTTACCACTTTGGAGGTGATTATCAGTTGAACTCTTGCTAACATATTGCTAATTCCAAGAAATACTAAAGTTCCTGTGAAAATAGGGACTTGCACTTTGATCATACTGACCACTCTATGCTTTTGATTCCATTACGAAATTATCAAGGTAAGACATTAAAAATTAATTGTGCCTGCAAATTATCATATGAGAAGTCAGGAAGGAGCACCCGGAATGGCAGAATGGGTATTACAAGGGATGCTAGTAAAAAGGGGGTCATTACATTTGTAACACATCAGTTAATTACTGCACATGTGGTGGATCACAGAGCAGTTGAGGTTGGAAGAGACCTCTGGAGGTCACCTGGTCCAATCCCCACTCAAGCAGGGATCAGAGTTACCAATTGCAGCTAATGATTTATTAGACAAAGCTCACTTGACAATTGTTCATCACCATTTACGTCTACCAATGTAGAATAAGTGTTAGGAAAGGATGAACAACCAAAGTTCTCAGTACTTCCTGGGGGGAACAGTACCTCTATGCAAAGCAAGCACTAAAGGAAAACCTCAGGAACAAGAAAAATGTCAAATTAATGTTTCTGGCTTATATAGTAGAAATACTATACTAAAGAGAGAGAAGGTGGAAATTACTGTAGAACAGCAAGAAAAAAAAAGCATGAAATAATATCTTAAAGGTATTATGGGTTGTGCCTCCTGATAGTTTGTTGCTTTTTTCTATATTGCCTCAGTACTGACCTAGAGATACATGCTAGTGGTCACAGGTAGGAAGGTTTACATGCTCATCACTTCCATATTTGAGAGACTGACAACTCTATGCAGCAAAGCTGAGAACCTGCCCCCACAAATGTAAGTCGCCATGGTATGATATGCTAAACACAGACTTGGCATAGCAAAGGAAGATCCAAAATGTCCATGCACGTGTTTGAATCAAACAAGGCACTCCAAGCAGTAAGCACAGCAAAACTTTTTTTCACAAGGTTCTTCTGTTTTGGTTATTCTTTTTAAACATTACTTTAACTACAGTATACACAAATAACCCCTGGTCAGCACCTGCAAGTGCCTCAATTATAATATTATATAAATGGAAGTTAAAAGAAAAATGAATAGTACTAGTCCTGTATCAGCTTCACAGCTTTCAGTCATGGAGTTAAAAGGAATTTCATTCAAAACTAAAGCAAGTAATCTTTGTTGGTATCCAAATTCAATTAATATTGACAACTGTTTAAGAAGGAAAACACAAAACTTTTCCAAGCACTGTCTCAGATCTTCAGAATGAAGAGTTGTTACTTAAAAATCAGTTGCAATAAATGCAAGGAGTTTCCCTGTCTAGTTAGGAATGGAAATAGTTATCTTTTGCTGTGTGATATTACACTGTTAGGAAACACAACCTGATAGCCGCCTAGTGAACATTTCAGCATTTGTCATGGGCAACTGCACACATAAGAGTGCAGAAGTCTTGTTCCAAACATTGTTATTAAGAGCCGCAATATAAAAACAGAGCTAGGCTCACCTTTGCAGTACGTTTTACAAGGGCAACATGTGCAACTGCCTCTCATGCTTGTGTCCAATACACCAACCCTTCTCTCATCTAAGAGTAGTACCCAGAATCCAGTCACTCAGTATCACACAAGTGCTTATTTATTTTGAATACATGTAATATAATTTAAAAAAATGTTTAAAGTAATATAATTTTAATCCATGTCTACCCAGTGATATCAGCCCTTTTTGAACACAACTGCATTAAGAAAAACAAAGTTTCAAAGACAAAAATCTTTGTTCCTATTGTCAGTTCCATAGCTTAAATACAGCCAGGATGTCACCTTTTATTTCAAACAGGGTACTGCTCTAGTGTCATTAGTGACTTGCAGGTGCTGTGTTACCAAAAGGGAAGAGAAAAAGAACCATGGCAGTTCAGTTGAAATGAGGAACACAACTTCTACTATCCTGTAATTTGTACGCCAACAGAAAAACTTGACAGAAGTACTGAGAAAAGCAGCATGTGGAAGTCTAGCTCCAACAGTGCTGGCAAGTCTTTAAACCTTTAGCTAGAAGGAAAGAGCAAGAGCACTGCATGACCACATTCCCGCTAACTATTGCAAGCAACTTGGCAAGTCTTGAAAAGACTCAGTTCCAAGAGCACAGCTTTGTGAGGGTGGTGTGTGCTGGGCACAGTGCACAGAAGGCCAGCTTTGAGGTCTTTAAACTGGTACTCCAGCACTCATAGGAAGACAGCAGATTTTCTTAATTTGTCTTTTTTTGCCCTTATTTTAAAGGAAAGAATGCTTGCATTAGGCAGTAGAGCTACCCATACAGCATGCAGCTTGATACCTTCCTGAGGATAGAGAAATTAGGTCAAAAGTATCTGCTATTACATTTTGTTTATGAGGATAAGAAAATAGCTACCGGAGAGAATCTTATGATTACTAAACATGGTACTATACTGGCAACATTCTAGAGTGAACCTTGCAGAATGGTCTCCTTGTGCCTGCTAATAGCTGGTTGGCTATTAGCCAACCACAGTTGACTAATAGTTCCATAAAATTCAATACTGTCCTAATTCTTTGTCAGATCAGTATGTCGATTTTCTGAATACTTTATGCCAAATCTTTGAGGTAATCACAAAGGAAATGAGAACAAAAAAAAAAAACCTAGAAGAGAATTCATTGAAAATTCATCACAAATTTCCCTAAATCTACTTTATGTCCGGAAAGCACATCAGAAAGAAGGGGTTCTCACTGCTTGGTCTATGAAGCACCTCAGGATAAGGTCAGCTTATGGAGGGGCTGCCAGAAAAATGTTCCACATGACACTGTAGTGAGGTATCTGCTTGCACAGTGCAGATTTAATTTTGGTACTGACAACATTTATTCTTACGGGCTCTCTCTTTTTGTCAGTCAGCCCTCGAAAACTCAAGATAGGCTGAAATGGTTTGGTTACATGATAGTGGAAGGAGAGTGAAATAATCCATCTTATCACATATGAGTATGTAAATAATTCTAAGCTGATTCAATGTTTATTGAAAATGAGTCCATCAGGTCCTAGCAGTTCCTGACTTAATCTTTTGCATTCTGTTACGGACCAGATTTGCAAGCCTCAGTCTGAGTCACAGTGGTTGTGACATTGTCGTTTCATGACAGCAAGGATATCAGTTGCTCCAATAACTTTGTTTTACATGGGACTAAAACCAGATCTCCTAACTGCTGTCACTGTGATTATGTCAAATCAATACATTCACCAGTATTAAAAGGAAACAGAATGGAAAATATGTAACACACTAGAACCCCTATCTGTCTCCACTGTGAGTGGGAGACAAAATGAAGAAAACACAAATTACAGAAAACTATCAAAAACAAGAGCAGATATAGTAAAAGGTTTTTTGTTATTGTTGTTATGTTCTACATTAAAATTAGAATTACAATAGTAAATATTATTATTATATTGAAGCCACGATATTTTAAACCTGCAATAAATTATAAAGCTTGTGATATACTGTCATGGATTTTTTCACACCTGAATTTAAAACATATTTTGTATATGGTATCTTTAAAAAAGAAAGCCTGCACTTAAATAAAAACATTCAAAAACACTTCAGATAAAATCTAAACAGATTTAAAACTATGCTCTAAGAAGGCAGAGCACTGCAGCACCAGTCATTCAGAAACATGCACTTAGAAGAGCAGAACTGCATGCACCAGCGTCTCCATGCTGTAGATGTGTATGTCTGTGTTACAGAAAATGCATATAACATGTGCTTTCAACAGCTATCACATCAAATGCAGAGAAAGCTCAACTGCAAACTCGAACATGTTTTACCATGTTTATTGGAAGACCGGCCAAAGCAACTAAGTCTGCTTTTCTTCTTTTCTTCCATTAAGTCAGCCAGTGTAACCCCTTCGCGTTAAGTACATGTAATCCCAGCATTTACACAGTAGATGGCAGCAGTTGCAACGCAAGAAATAAAAACGTGTCCGTATATACAGCACAAGCAATATTAGACAAAACAAATTGAAATTACCAACAGAAAAAAACTTATCAGAGCTACAGCCCCCACCTCTCAGGATTTTTGGAATTTGAGCTAAATTCGAATTCCTTCGAAGTCAAGAGGAGATTCGTTTTGTTGACCTCAGGGTAAGCAGCTATTAGTTCATATAAAGATAACAGCTTGTCCCTTTTCCTGGAGACACAATGACAATTCTACTTGTTAAAAGGTTTTCCCTTTTTCAACAGCAAAGAATACTTGTTCACTAGCAGGAAAAAAAAAAAGTACAAATACATGGTTTTCATACGTAAATAACTTATGTTAGAACCTAAATAACTCTAGCTAGAATTTTTAAAATGCAAAGAAACCTAAACATTTTTAAAAGATCGTGTAAAAGCCAATAGTTATTGATTTAACTGCCTTTGAGATCTGTACCTTTTCCTGCTATGGGGAGATCTCCTGTATCCTATACCCAAAGCTCGTTGACATCATGGAAGTACACTATGGTGACCTTCCATCACCGTATCATCAGTGGCATCTTGATTGTCCAGAGGCATTCAGTGTAGGACTGTGGCTGTTTAGCAGGTTGTAAATGCTTCTTCTACTCATACTGGGGCCCAGCCCTGTCTTTTGCTTCAAAGACCATTCTTTGAAGCAAGAAATCATTGGTCTATTTGGACTAAATCTATTTCCTAACTTTACTACTCAAGATTATTAACCTGATGACAGCTAGCAACATTTCACCTCACTCACAAACAAGTAGTTCATTATTACAGTTATGCTCCTAACCCAAAAGCTTTCTCTGGAGTAACTGGATAGATAGATCATGCTCTCTCTCATCACACCTTGCCATGCAACATGATGCGCAGCAGAACACCTTTGAATGCAAGACAATACAAGGTGGAGTGCTTGAGCAAACCTTCCTGCTTTACATCTTGCAGTAGTTGGTCCTAAAAATGAAATCCTGAGCCCCATATTTAAGCACACGTGCATAAACCCAGAGGAATGCTAGGAGACTATTTGCTGGAAATTTCCACTCGACATACACATACGCAAGCCTGCTCAGTGCCAAAGGAATGCTTGCAGATCAATAGCTCACTGTAAAACAAAATAGTGAGCTTGCGCAAAGCGTTTTTTGAACCTTTTATGACTCAGCCAAACCAGAAATGATTTTTGCAATGTGACTGGAATGTACAACTTAGAGACCACTCCAGATAATTGTGTGTGCTGTGTCTGCTTCGTGGAGAAAAACTGATGTTAAGATCAGTATCTTGCCAGAAGCGGATCACAACTTCTCAGCCACAGTTAAGGGCTCAGCATACTGAGGCCTTTACCACCCTGATTTCTTACTTCTCTTTCCTTCTTAGAACAACACCTACGATGCCAGCAGAGCTGCAGAAGCAGCAATCGCATCAGGTCTGCCAGCTCTCTTTATGCTCTACTGCTAGAGTAGTAGACATCAAGCTGGTGGGACTAAAGAGATGTCCCGTAAGTATACAAAAGCTGACCACCTGCAAAGGAAACATTATTCATTGAAGAGCAATGCTGTATTGATGACCCCACTGTAAATTCCTTCACTAAGGTCTACATTTCAAATACTTTTCTCAGAAGTCAAAGGAATACTGCAAATGTTTGCTTTGTAGGGGTATTAGGACCAGCTGACAGGCAATGTATAAGGGCTTTGAAGATACAACACAAAGTATTCAGTAGTTTTACAACACTGATAAAGAGGCTTCTAGTATTCTTTGGTATTTCTCATGTTAGTAACTTGGCTTTGATGTTTTATATTTAAAATAGAAGCAATCATCTGAAATTCAGTTCTTGGGATTTAATTAATTAATTACATCTCCTATCCTATTGTTACACAGGAAATCATCTTCAGCTCTTAAATTAGCCTAGAATGCCTACATTAACAACTTAGATTAAAAAGCTCTCTCAGAACCAACAACTAAGCAAACAAGTAGTTTTGATTTATGAAAGCCCAACACAATCTATAAACTGTTTAAAGAATGCTGAAGCAAAGGGCTCTTCTGCAGCATATTAACAAGCAGACAACTGGAACAAGATGCAGAAAGTTCCCAGGAATTTTGCCTGCAGACTTGCAAACCAAGCCGATGGCAACCACAAGACACAGCACAGTTCTCCAACACCGTGCAAGTCTGACATCATCCATAACCCCATATGGTGGACTAGTACAGTATCTTTACCTTGTAAAATATGCACTTATTCACTTCTCAATTTAAGGATTGTATACTGACAAATTCATATTTTATGCATACCTTCCAAACAAAATTATTAACAATAATTAACACAGTCAACTCCATGAACTCTCTGGCTTTTGCTCTCTGCTGTAGATAAAACTCTACTTGTTGATAGCATCACTATCAGCCCACAAGTTGCTTCCCAGCTTCTCATAAAGACATCAGTTTCCTTCCAGTCAGTAATACAGACCCAGACCCCTCTTTTATTTCAATCTAGAGCACTAATACATTTCTGAAACTTACAAGTTTAAGAAACTTAACTACAGGCAATATAGAGCTAAGTTTAAAAACAGATACCTCAGTGTCAAATCACCTCATTTTCACTAGTTTTTGAAATTCTTGATATTTCTATCTGTAATGTTGACTTATAAATTAGTGCAGTATAATACTGTTGCTCATTTCTTCAACAGTCAATATTTAAGCTTCTGAAAAGGACCATAGTTTTCAAGAACAGCTCACAAAGTAGCAGCATTAGTGAAAAAAAGTACAGTAAAAATGAATTATTTCAACACAAAAAATGTTCTGAGTTGCCTTTGACAAACTGCTTGTGACACACTGCCTTATGTATACTTGCTGGAGTATTACCCGAATAATAAGGTGCTATTTAAAATCAATCTGTATATTGAAATTTGGGCTTTTATCTTACATTTAGTATTATACTAGCAACATCCATGCTGTCATTTATATACAGCACTAGTTCTCTTTTCACTTATTACTATGTAAAAACTGCTAAGAGACTAAAATACCTTATACAAAATTACTGCATTAAAACACTGCTGTTAATTAAAATTTCTTGAATACAGAAATCAGATGATAACTTTTAGTTTTTGCAGTATCACAAAACTAACTTGCTTCTTTATGTTGGCACTCTGGTCACGAAGCACTAGAAGGTTATTGTGGTAATAGACCACTGTTTTCCTTATACACTACTATATACACTACTAATACACTGTAAGTAACAATTATACTCCTTACCACTCAATAAAAGTGCCCCAAGATTTCCCAATTTCTAATTGCGTATGAAAACTTCTAGTAGAAAAGATCTTAGATAAAAGTACTCTTAAATATCAGAAAGATCTAGAGTGTCATTTCCTTACTTTGAAACTCAAAAAAATTCTCTAGTAGCCAAGGTTATTTTTCTACTGGAGTTTTGAGGGTATACTTTAAGCTTTTTGAGTCATTGCTTCTACTGCATGCAACTGCACATAAACACATGTTCTCCTTGTTCAAGGATTCACGATGACACTTAGTGGTATGCAGCTGACATGCACTAACTTTGTAGAGAACACAAATAAAGCAAAGTTTTTGAATCTCAGTAGACTGAGTGCAGGCTATGATTTGTACATGGACAGGTCAGAGAAAAATTCTAAATTTATCGTAAAATTCTAATATCTCTTCCATAAATTCAAGTACCAATATATTAATGAACATGATTGTTCTGCTAATAAACACTTACGTAAACTTTAAATCAGAAAGCAACACCAGCTAAGCTGCATCCTCCTATGTAACTCACTAAAAGCAGTCAAACCATTCCACACAGAATCAGCACCGAGTAAAGAACACATACTGTTCCGTTTGCCTTCTTCATCAGCCTCTTCATCATTCTCAGGATCAATGTCTTCTGCCTGTGTAATCCAGTCTAAATATCCCTTCAGATCTTCTTCAAGCTGCTGTTTTTCACGTAGCTTCTGAAAGTCTCCTCGGGCCTTGGCTTTTTCTCTTTCCTTGGAAAATTCCCTATCAAATTCAGATAAAGCAGAAGAAAATACTGATTGTCAACTTGCCAGAGATTTTGATCTAGGTCTTGACACTGCAGAATAACATACTGACATAGAAAATGAGCTGCATCAACCACACAGAAGATTTGAGAGTTTTTTGAAAACAAGACAGTGGTGCAAAGAAGTCACAGCAAATCCCCATTGTACTACATCAAAACTTTCAGAGCTCTTATGATTAACTGAAAATTAAACAAGATTCTTAACTCTTCCTAGACAGTTTATATGCCACCATTTGCTTATGTGCTCTTATCAGTAGTTTTAAATATCAACTGTATCTAATGGCTAAGAAGATAAACAGGATTGCATGAATAAAGTGATGTCAGAGAACTTAGTTGAGTATTACTTTCAGTGAAAGGAAATTCTGGCATTCAGTCTCAAAAAACCTCCTTCCTCTTCCAGCTATGGCTGATTGTCCATGTCCAAAGATACCTGCTGCCACGTCTCATTCGCAGAACATCACTAACAAGCTCTCTCTTTATTATATCACGCAGAGACACCTGCGGTGTTTGAGATCTGGATGTTTTGTCCCACTCCTCTCTGTAATAGATCCTGGAAATTCTGTTTTTATAGATGAGAATTGCATCTCTTTACATAAGTTGAATCCCCTGCCTGGTTGCCCCCATCTCGAGAAATACACAGTATTTGACTTTGCCTACTTTAACTTTGTGATTTGGTCCATTCCCTGAATTTTCATGCAATACCTTTAAACTAATAAAGTCACACTCTTTGAGAAGAGGGGTGCATACAATGACCTTCCGAGGAGCCTTCCAACCTGAATCACCCCAAGAACCTACAACCCCCTTATAGTTATATATGTCTCAGGACAAACGTCAAGTAAGCTCTTGCATCACACTTCATACACTGACACTGTTAAAACACTCAGTGTGATACGCTAATACACAGTCTCCAAATGCATAACTCACTCTGCCAGGAGGATCAAGCATTTTTTTATTTATCTGAGTATCAACCTGTTTGATGGGGGGTAGATAAGCATCTTTTGAACTATATGGTAACAGGATTAGAATTCAGGACAAAAAATTCAGGATTAAAAATTAAGCTTTTCCTGACTAACTTATTTATCTTATAATAGGGCTAAATAAATCCAGAAAATGGCTATAACAATTTCTATTACTATGGATTTACAACTCCTTTATTTATTGTGAACTTTCACTTGAAAATATTCCCTAATTAGCACATGTTCAAGAGGAAAATTATTAAAGCATTGAAAATGCCTCTGTTCAAATTTAAAAAAAAAAATAGGAAATTCTTGCATTCAAAAGTGTAAGGCTTGCAAAATATTTGAACATGTTAAACAGAATTATCAATATTATTTTTCCCTGATAACAAAACACAGAAAAATGATAGAAAGTCTTAACGATTTTTCAGAAAATTATTTCAATTCCGTGACATACACTCCTTATCTGGAATTGTAGATGTATAATCTTTGCTTTTCCTAATTTTTCTTATTTTATTTTCAGTCTCCAAACATCATCTAAACACTACATTTCTGCTTTGACATTAGTAAATTTAAGGTTAAGCTCTTTATATGCAATTATCCAGAATTTTTTACGTTTGTTATGTTGAAGAAGTGAAATACTTACAGTTGCAAAATCTGAGAGACAGACACTACAACTACAGTTAAGGACTTAATTCAACAAAAATTAGTTTTGGCACATGGAGATCATCCTGTTCTATCTGATGACACCTTAATGTAGCTGAAGAATGCCAGTGCTTGCTTTGCATTTGCTATCCTTCACCTAGCACCCAAGGGTGAGGTGAAGGTCATCTCCACAAAAACACTTGTGAGAGGCAGCACTCAGCAGATTTCTTTGAGGGATAACTGCTTTCGTTAAAAATTTAATTAAAAAAAAATTAAGGATTTCATTTTTCTGGCAGCAGATGTCACATGCCTGTAAGAAATTTTTTGGTTTATCAATCCTGTGTTTAGGCTCATCTTAGAGTATCAAAGAAGCTGTCCTTCACATCTGACTGGGGCAACGTACCCATGACTGCACAGGCAGTACATTTGGAAAAAAGAGCTATCATAGCATACTATGAAATCAGAAGCAATAACCTTTGCTAGCTTTTGCTCAGTATTCTTGTTTTGTCTTTTGGTATCTTTCATTAGAGTGAGGAATTTGTGATTTGCGTGGGTAAAGTAAAATGAACTGCTGTTATTGTATGAGAGCATTGTAAAATGAAACAGTTGGCAAGGCTGCTACTTTGAACAGCACTTCACCCATGACTGAGCCCCCCTTTAACCTTGTCTTTATATTAAAATAGCTGCATGCAGAGGATTAAGCACAGTTTTTATACACAGAGCTATCTATGACCTTTCCCTTCAGTACAGCACAGAAGCCAGACATTAGTCTTGGTTAGATGCTGTGGCAATTTATCAGTAGGGAGAGATGTAGTGGTGCTTAATTTCCATAACGTTTAAAATTTTTTCCTTAATTCTAAAAACCTAACTGTCCACACTGTCCTTGCTGAGCAAGGACCTACTGGTCAAACCGAGAGATAAGGGCAGGTACGGACAGCCGAAGCAGGGATGTGTGGCCTGGGAAGAAGGCAGGGATGGAACCAAACTTGGTGAGGGATGTGAAAAAGAACAAGAAGGGTACACTGGTCAGAAGAGACAGACTAGAGAGAGTGTACCCCTTTGATAAATGAGAAGGGAAAGCTGGTTGTAACAGACATGGAAGAGGTTGAGGTACTGAATGAGTTCTCTGACTCAGTCTTCACTAGCAACCAGGCTTCTTGTGTCTTTCAGATCCCTGAACCTCCAGGTGGGAGCTGGGGGAGCAAAATCCCTCCCAATATAAGAGAAGAGCAAGTCCAAAATCACCTCATGAGACTGAAAGCATCGAAGTCTATGGGGACTGATGGCATGCATCCCAGGGTCCTGAAGGAACTGACCAATGCAGCTGCCAGCTCACTCTTCATCATATTTGAAAAGTCACAGCAGTCAGGCGAAGTCCCCAGTGACTGTAAAAAGGGATATATCACTCCCATTTTTAAGAAAGGAAGGCTGAGGGAGTTGGGCTTGTTTAGCTTGGAGAAGAGAAGACTTTGGGAAGACCTCACTGTGACCTTCCAGTACTTGAAAGTAGCTTACAAGCAGCAGGGGGACTGACTTCTTACACCAGTAGATAGATGGAGGACAAGGGAGAACTGCTTTAAGCTAAAAGAGGGGAGGCTTTAGATCAGAAGTCAGAGGGAAGATTTTCACTAAGAAGGTGGTGAGGCGCCAGCAAAGGCTGCCCAGGGAGCTATGGGTGCCCCATCCATAGAGGTGCTCAAGGCCAGACTGCATGGGGTCCTTGGCAATCTGATCTAGTGCCTGATATAGCGGCTGGAAACCCTGCCCATGGCTTTGCGCTTGGAACTAGATGATCTTCGAGGTCCCTTCCAACCCAAGCCATGCTATGATTCTGTAACACACCTGAAAAACTGCATTTTCCTGAGGTGAGGGATCAGGCTCTCTGGTATTTTTTTCAATGGCAGCCACAATGAACTGACATCTCTCAGATAAATGAATATACACACTCCTCTTACACAAATATCACGTATAAGACCGGAATTAAATTGAAGTGGAAATGAAATGATTACCCTGTTAGCAGAGAAAATGTATTTTTTCCAAAAAAAAACAAGTTAATTGAAAAAGTTGCTGGAGGTGAAGCAAAGGAGAAATGCTGGCTCTTTAAAACTGCTGATAAAGACATTTAGACAACAAGATATTCGGATATATAGACAAATATGCAGATATTGGCTGTTTTCCTGGAAGGAGGAATAAGACAGCTGCTTGTACACTATTTCACAGCTATATAGAGTGTAGGCTAGTTCCAGGGCAGAAAGGAAAGGCTTCTGGTCATGTGGGCATCATTAATCTAAGCATCATTAGACCAATGGCCTGAACTGGCCTCTCTGACTGTGATCAGTACTCAGCCCAGAAGCCTACGAAGATGACAGGCTTAGGAAGCTGCACGTTAATTGTGTTAAGTGGGCCTCCGTTATGGAAATATTTGTTTTCACAAATGTCTGTAGTAAGGGCTAATTTCAAAATAAGTATTTCATTTTGTTTTGATAAAAGTGACCTGATTCTGGTATGTGAAAGTGTAAATTTGGTTGTCGTTTTTTTTATTTGTTTCATTAATTAGCTTGACAAAAATTGTATTCAAAGAGATGTTGTGACTGTGGTAACACTGATAAGGGTCTCCCCACTAAAATGCAATTTTAATCAGTCTCCACCCAAGTTGCTATAAATTGAAAAACTCTGAGAGGCTACTCTGATTTGACACACCAGTAGAAATTAAATGGAAACCTGGTGAGATGAGTCTGCTGTATCTCGTGTGCATCACTGAGGCAGTGATGATAGGAAACAAGTTCCATCTTTAATTGTAAACCAGGATGCTACTTCTTGGCTGGCCGTGTTATTGACCCTGCAAACCTATGCAGCCAGAATGAGAGAGAGAACTCATCTACTGCAGTATGTAGCTTACTGTGCACAGGGTCTGGTACATGGAAAGCGTGGTGGGAACGCTATATGCAGAACTGTCACCCAGACACCCTAGACTCTCAGTTCACAGAAAAGAGTCACACAATCACAAAAATGTACTCACAGAAGTACAGTGCTGGCCACCAGACTCAGAAGAGGTTTCATGCAGTGGTAACCATACCAACCAACAAATCAGCAGAATCACATCAGAGAACTCAAACTGCACAGTGAGCACAGACAACAACTCATGCTGGGCCTATTGCTTAACCCAGGCGTAAAAAGATAATTTAAAAGGTTAAGTGACATCACATCTTTAATTACTGGATATTTGTACATCTTACCCCTTCTGTTATAAATAATAAAAAATCATACGCTGAACACCACAGAATTATTTCTGCAGAAATATAAGTATAGCATAAATTTTCCTTGAGCAAAGAGAATTGGGTTCTTGACATAAAAATGCAAACTATTATTATCTATCCATAGTTATTTCCATATAGTTGGTCAGCAGTTGAGAAAAGGCATACTGTATAGCACGTTGTGCCAAAGAGGCAATGGAATCACCTGCAAAAGCATCAAGTTGGGGAACAGTTTGAAAGAAGAGGCAATGGAGAAACAAAATTGAGTTCTGATACTTCAGACCGTACTTACATTAGCACTTTAAGGTGTGCCCATTCTGCCTTGTGTAGAAACCTGCCTGGCACACTGCACTCGATTTCTTAGAGGAAGAACTGGCAGCACCGAGGGCAGGTTCTACTCCCCAGAGCATGTTCACCCTACCATCATGATGAGCACTTTTAACAGTTTTTAAAACTGGTATGCTTTTAACAGCCAGGAGGCCACTTCACACAACCCAGACTAAATAAGACTGTGTGACGTGTACTAACATGACTGAAATAAAGGCACTTCTGTTCGTGCTCTTTTATTAAAGAGTACTGAATTACTCCCATAGATTTCAGTGGTCTCTGTTTAGACCAGTTGGTTAGTTACTACTGCTTATAGCTGAGAGAATTTGCCATCATGTACTGTTAGTATATTTGATCTATCAAGGATATTTCCTTTTTCTTTGTTGTTTTTTTTAATATTTATGTATTTGAGTTTTTACCAGTCACAGAGCGATCAAAAGCAACCTACTTTAGCTCATAATCTGGTGAGATCTGGAGTTGAGGTCCCTTTCCTCTTTTTTTAATGTATATTGTGTGAGGGAGTTAAATTTTTATCCAGATGTCTTTCTTCTACTAAGCTTTTCCTCTGCTGTCGAAAGGAATACTGTCAAAACCAGTTTGTATCCCTTTTGCTGAAAGACTACGGTTGACAGTTCACTGCCATTTTCTATTTTGTACATCATTATTCAAATGTCTTTTTCTATGATTATTTCTGTATATACTACAGCATATAATCCTTAGGTGTATAAGCTCCTCTGTACCAATACATTTTATATTACATTAATTAACAGATGTTGCCAGCGAGATTGACACAGATAAGTATGTACCCTTAGCTTTCAGATTCACTATAAACATGACAAATAATACTGTGGGAAAGAAATGCAAAAAATTAACATTCTCTTAGTAATCTACAAGACTTGCATGTAGAAAGATGTATATAAGAACATTTCAAAGCTCATGATTTTATGTCCTCTAGTAAAGCAATAAATTCAACATACAGAGATGTATTAAAGTGTGTTTGAAAGGTCTTACTTGTTCCCATGGCTACCCAAAGAAATACTAATGCCTTGAGCAGAAGATGCTGTCAGCAGAAGCCATCCCCTAACGATAAGGACTGTCTTGAGGAATAGATTATCATGCATCATTAAAAGCCATGCCTCTCAATAAATAAGCTATGAACTTTTATCATTTATTATTTCTTCAGTTCATAGTAAAATAATCTAATGCATGATGAATTATAGGCATATTTATTTAAATTTTCAACACACCTTTAAAGATACTTTCAGGGTTGATGAGTATCTCTCAATTCCTGCCTCTTACTTTTATGAGGTAACCCTTAACTTTATAATTTCTAACTTAACTTTCTAGTCTCAGCCTTCTGTCTCTTGCTCTGGTGGTCATGATACACTCTGGTTTTTATCCAGGAATATTTAGAGGTCTGCCCTCAACTCTCAATTTCTGCCTGGTACTTCATGAGTTCAGAGAATACAGGTGCCACTTATGCCTGATACAGATGCAGTGAGTAATAAAGCTACATGTAAAAGCAGGTTGCTGAAGAAGTCCATCACTCTTTACCAAACTAGAACTGCTGAGGAGCTACTTAGTTGTAATTTGTACTGTTCCATCAAGTGTCAAGTTGCCCTAAAGCACCACTGCCCAGTCCTCAGATCATAACCAGAGGAATTTTATTAAAGAAAAATAAGTGTACTCTAGGATATCATCTGCAGGCTGAACCCCTTCTCTGCTGTTAGCTCAAAAGATCTGGCAATCAAAATAGAGCATGATCATGTCATGACAACCTGTGATTTCCAGTAGCTAAAACAATCATTCAGAACCACGCACAGCTTGAAATTCATAATGTGAACTGGCAAAATGCAGGCCAGTCCAAGATAAAGACGATGCAAAGTTATCTGAGGAATGTGTGTATTTGCAGCTTTTCAGTGCTGCAAGTAAGCATTTTGATCTGCATTTCTAAATATTGTACGAATTCAAAATTGCAGTCTTATTATGAAAGATCAGGTAATAGTTCCAGGTGGCCAGGTAGATTCCAAAAAACTCACCGTGCTGAAAATATGAACCATCACGCATGATTCTGAATCAAACTTCCAAACACATTTCCAGGTATACTTCTGGAGCTGGATCTACGGCCAATTTTTTCTAGTGTGCTTAGGGAAGACTAGTTCATCAAGTCTGTTCTCAGGTTAGAGCTAGGCTTCTAGAGAGCCCTCTGTTGAAGTGGGATCAAGTGTCATTGCCAGAACCTTTTCCTAGAGAGAGGTCTATAGCTATATTGCCATTTCTAGAGCACTTTTCTAAAGATTATTCTTGCCAACGCTGAAGCCCTTTAGAACCCTTTCCCAGAGTCGGACTAGAGCCAGTTCTTGAGGTCTTTTCCAGAGCTGGACTCAGCTTTGATTGTCCGGTCGATTTCTTGAAGATCCACCTAGATATGTTCTGGAGCATTTTCAATAGCCCATTCTGGAGCTGTTTTTATAAAGGCCTTTGTCAGAGATCATCTATATGTTTTTACCTAAAAACTCCTTTAGAGAGCTGGATCTAGAGCCCCTGCCTAGAGCGCATCACTAGAGCTAGACCTAGCAGAATTTGTACAGGCCATTGCTGGAACTGGAACCATTTCTAGTCTTTTCTAAAGCTGGCTCTGTAACCCATTTCTGCAACGGATCTGGAATCTGAGCTGGATTTGGAGCCATTTCTAAAGCTTGAACTGGAATCTTTCTCCAGACTGCCTTTTCCCATATAGCTCTGCAAGCCAACACAGCTTTTCAATTGAGAATTCACTTCAAGCATGATGTGAATAATCAGACTAGTGACTAATACAGAGTATAAAAAAGGTAGTATTTTGAAAAAGAGAAGCTAACAAAAAAGCAGTTGTACAACCTCCAGCCTATGAATTCTCTCCATCCTTGTTATTCAAGAGAGTATTTAGAAGGAAAAAAAACCCTCTATAGTCAGCTTCCTTTCAAAAATTAAAATATTTACACATAATATTTCTCTTAATTTACACATCTGCTATTAAAAATATGCACTGAGTTTTTATGAGTATCATCTTCAGTAGGCAAAAGTGACATGGGCAACCAGAAAATACTCACCTTCAGAAAGGGCTAGATGAAAAATAAAATATCTCCCAAATCATCATTCTCATTCATTTGTACAGTATCTACATCAAACATGCAGTGCACAAGAGGCAGTACAGAAATACAAAGGGGCAGATGGTCACAGAGTAACAAAGGGATGCAAAGAGAATTAATGAATGTTTCAAAACCGCAAACAGATCAAAACAGCAGATTTAAATGTATACAGCACAACTTTATATCACAGGAACTAACACTTCCATACAGAAAAATTGTATTAGGCATTCAGATTCCACTTACAAAATCTGTATGCAAAGCCATGCTTTTCAAGTCAGTTGCCATAATTTTTGCATTCTTTGATTGGTTAAGTAAGATTTAACTTTGTAGTTTTATCATAGAAGAAGTTTCATGCTATGGTTTGAGGAACATAAAACACAAAAGCTAACTTAAATAACACAAAGAATGCAGGTGTTACACATCCAATGCCTGGCTCAGAATAAGAAATATATAGAGAGCTTTCTGGTAATGAATGCAAATACATCCACAGAATGTTCAGCATACCCATAAAATTTAGACAAGTAGGTCTATATATATAATGTGTGGAAAATAGTTACGTGTTAAATATAAAAACATTCAGTGAGCAAACCAAATCCATGTAACTGTTCCACACTGGCCCTTATCAGAGTTTCAAACATATTCTCCAGAACATTTTCTTCATTTTTGTACCAATCAGTAGTTCGGCATAATAGATGTCTTTCATATCTTTCCGGGATACTCACTTCTCCCTTTCTCCTCCCCCACTCAATGTCAATTTTGGTGGTATTTATACACCACAAATCTCAGTTTACTCATATCATTTCCTTCAGCATGGAAATCACGACCAGCAGACAATCCATCAAGTGCTCTGAGTGCTCAAGTGACACTGCAATTAGTGAAACCATGGCAGAAAATAAGTTTAAGAATGAATGAAATTATAAATCTGAGTACACATGACACGTGCTACCGCCATCTGAGTTCACTGAAAAGCAAAGGCAAGTAGGAAGAGCTCTAAGAGCCCATTAGAACCCTATGGACCAAACAACACCTAGAAATCAGTGGAAATTTACTTTCTGAAGAATGGAACCTTACTAGGGGACACCTTTTCCCCTACATTATAACAGTATCTCTAGAACAACTTCACATTCCAACAGACTTTCCTCACCAAAACCGTCTCACTGCAACAGGGAAAAGCTGCTAAAAGATTACCAACACTGATGCCCTACAGTTTATACTAAAGGTGTCTGAGTCATTAAATATAACAGAATTGCAGAGGGGTGAAATCAAAAATGCAGTAATTTATCTAACTCAACTTTAAATAGCTTTGAAAAACTACCTTATTAAAATAAAGAAACCATGCAGTGAAAAAAGAAGCTAATTTATCAAAATGTTGCAAACCTTATAAAATATTTTAAAGGTATTAAATCAAATAAAAAGCTTAGCCATATGAATCTCTCAATTTCCACGGCTTCAGTGGAAGAAGTGAACATGTGCATCAACACACCAAAGCTGGCATTACTTTCTCCACAACTTGCTTTTAAAAAATTAAAAAATCTGAGACTATTAGCAATTAATTTGAGTCATGCAAGGGAAAAGGGAAATACAAATTAACTGCTCCCACAGCACACCTTCACACGACAGGAAGAAAACTAACTGCTGCTTATGACCTTCTTAAGGGCCAGTGAAAGGAACTGTGAAAACCTAATCCACTAATGGCTTTAGTGGGAAATCTAGTCACACAGGGATGTTAGGTAACAGTATCAAAAGGAGAAATAAATCATACAGCAACTACCCTCATTTTTCTGTCCTTTTCTTTCTTGTTTGTACAGTGTAGCTGTGATGCAAGAGCTAGACCTTTCATTTTGCAACAGTTGACATCTTTGTCCCTGAATAAAACAAAGCTTATTTGGCTGCACAAATCATCCTTTATAAATCAGGGTGGGCCTTGGAAGGAAGAGATTAATTATAAAAGAAAATAAATTGATGTGTTTTATGTCTACTCTTTTACTTTTAAACATCCACTTCATACGCTGATTCTGAAAGTAAGGTAAAACCATACTTTCCCTAGTTTCCTGCGTGCAAGTAGTCTATCACAGATAATTGATCTGATATTATAAAACACATTGTAGAAACACTGTTTAGATAAAAATGCGCTTGAAACAAAATTATCATACCAGCAATTGGAAATTTTACTTCTGATTGTCTGACTTCCAGGAATATAATATGGCATTATGTAATTCCTTTCAAAACTAACATACAACATGGCAAAGTTGTGAATACGGTTGTGCACACAATCAGCAGTCTGATGACACCATCGCTTTCAAGACTGCATTCAATGCAAGACTAATTTTTCTGTTGGCTAGAAAGATGGCCTGATGTTGCCAAAATGATATTGTTTGTCATGTAACTTGTAGCTAATGCACCCAACTATAATTGGGGTTGGTGGTTGGACTTGATCATCTTAGAGGTCTTTTCCAAACTCAATGATTTGATGATTCTGCAATGCACATGGTTTTCAAATGCTAATAGGATCTTTATAAATGCATTTACCTAACCTGGAGTTTCCCAAGCTCAGCTGGGTTGGAAGACAGGAAATGGCAAAAGCAGCAGAGATGTAACTTCAGAAAGGGGGCTTTGTCAGAAGGAAACCTTGAAAACTGTTGCCATATAATTTTAAAACCCATTATGTAGCTACAACTGATTCCACTTCAGTTCTTAGAGTCTGGAGTGCACAGAACAACGAAGTGCTATAACAGTCTCCCACTGACACGCATAATAAATTGAAATTTGATTATTGATAAATACATTAGCCTGTTGGTGCAGGTTGTCACAACAGCACACAGCTTAACAACATGGAAAGCACTAAACATTTTGTGTAAACCAGCCATACTCTTTCTATAAGACAGATCTTGAAGCACCCCATTAAAAAAATTTTGCTATGTAACTGGTAAATGCAAAGAGAACTCCAATCAATTTACAGCGATTTAAAAAAAAAAAAAAAAAGCAAGTTTCAGAAAGAAACACCATTATATCTATAGGGGAAAATGCTTGTAGAAGCACTACCCTTATCTGTGCTGAAATATTACAGAAAGTGGGGATCAGCACCTCATTTAATGACTATTTTTGGCAAGCATGGTGAACGTGATGTCAGACAGATACAGGCACTAGGATCACACAGTTCAGTCCAAAGAGCAAACACTGGTAGAATGACATAAGAATCTAAAGTACATGCAAAAAAAAGCCATTGCTGAGAAGCTTGAGTAAATGCAGAGGCCATCTTACAAGTAGCAGTAGCATACACAATGTTAACTCAACTGCTTACCCACTAAGTACACCAAGAACCAGGTTAAGTACGAAAAATGAGCCAAGGATGATAAGACTAACAAAATAGATCCATGGCCATTCACATCCTATTGCATCATTTACCTGTAAAATGTAAGGAAATAAGTTATGATTCAGTCATTCATTAAACAGCAGAGTCCTTTTTGCAGCTGCCAGATCACGTAGGCATCAACACTGAAAGTTTTGTGTCTATACAGTTCTTAAAACCAATTAATTTTTCTTTAGTTTCATTATTCACCCAAATTATATTGCAGATGTGATGCCTTAGAAGAGGAATTAAAATAAGATATTTAGTGCACGAAAATTTTCAGTTCTTTTTATATTTTTGCCGTAAATGTGGACATGAAGAATATATAAACCAGTATGTCTAAATTGATTTTAGTGTTTCTTATTTTTTAGGAAAGCTACAGAAAACTGTTTCTGTTCTAATTAGAAGAAAAAGAAATAGGATTTATTTAAAAAAAAAAAAAAAGAAATCAGGGCAACTCAGGTCTCACCTGCATAAAATAACCTGTGTGTTCATGGCAACTGAATTCAGGACTCTGCCTTCATGATGAAAAAGGTGTATGCTTACCCGCTCAATACACCAAGAACAAGATTTAGTACGAAAAATGACCCAAAGATGACGAGACTGACAAAATACACCCATGGCAATTCAAATCCCATAGCATCATTCATCTGCAAGAAATAAGATGGTCTTATAGAGTAGATCTCTATAGTAATAGGAACTAAGAGTCAGAGAAACAGAATTTAATCATTCAGGTGAGATAGCATTCTCTTCATTCTTTCAGTATTTATAGAAGAGGAACAATACAAGAAAGAAGGCACTGGCCACATTTAATTTGCATTCCTAATACATACTTGAAAAGAAAGTACTGAGTGAACCTAGCATTCAGATCAAAAATACTAACATGTAAACTGAGTATTGCAATAGTTCTGCTCTCTAACACCTAGAAAAGTACATTTTAGACCCCACTAAGTTAACTTATGCTTACTAGGACTATTAGTTCATATATATCTTAGCGACATGAATGATCCTTTGAGAAAAGATGTACTGATATGCACTTCAACAGGAGAAGTAATATGATTTTTATCTGCAAAATGACATTTCAATTTTTTTTCCTGAAATACTACATCTGGATGCATTCAGATATCTTAAAAACATGAACAGAACTTTATGAAAATGAAAAACTGAAATAAAATTTTATAAACTTGCAAAAAAGAGGAAATACCCCAGAAACACTTCTGAATGAAAATTACGTCAAGATCAATGTTAAATGAAGTTTAAAAACTGTTGTGGTGGTTGTTTTTTTTTAAAGGAAGGTTGAAGGTCCCAAACTTCAGGTGTACCGTTTATAGATTACGCAAGTTTTTCTATAAAGACCTTTTCCAGAGCCTAATATTAGTGAGCTCATTACACTATGAGATGGACTCAAAAAAAACTGATCCATGGAAATCTTAAAAGACTTGCTCAAAAGAAAAAAAGATAATTTAAAACACAGGAAAACTGAGTATTTTATGTAATCTGCAGATACAAAAAGACATTTCAATAAGTTACAAACATAAAATCTGATTTTGAACTTCTTGGAAATATTTCTTATGCATTATTTTTTGCATTAGATTCTTCTTCAGATGCTTTTTAGCCATGAGATTCAGGAGACCACAAAAATTCTGTGAGTACTCAAGACTGGATATGGTATTGTAGAACAGTTTACAAGCAAACACTCTTCCTTTTATGTGAATGCTGCCCTGTATCTGTTTGTTGCACCTGAAATTTGTGATCAGGCTTTGAGCTCTATAAAAACTCAGCATTAAAGCCTTTCATTAACACCCCTGCTGAAATAGACACAGTTCCGTATTACACACAGGAACAAAAGCTTTTCAAATGGTATTTCTACTTCCATTTTTTCTCTCTCTTTTAAAAACATATCATAGTTTCAGCTTCTGCAAGGTGATCCACTGCACAGCTAAATGTAAGCACACACATTAAGTCTTTGCAGATTAAGGTCCATAGGCACTTTTCTTCAATGGTGATGTGTTATAATGACATTTTACACTAACTAAATTGAGACTTCCAAAGTAACCAAAAGAAGATTCTTTTACATAACTCCTTCATTTGTCCTTTAAAATAATATAAAAAACTGTGAAGTACATACTTGATTTGGATTTTTTCCTTTTAATTTCAATAAAACTAAGTTTTGGAGAATTTAAAATAGAGAAAGCTCATAGCCATTCAGAAAGGCTGGAACATTGACTTTAATTTTAAAAGATCCCAAGTTCCCATGGTCCAATTCTGCACCATATTCACGTGGAAAATAAGGTCTTTCATAATGCTGCTGTTATACTGACCTACTTAAACTCAATCTCCTGTGCAGTACTTTTAGCAATACTTAATACATTAGGGGCTTATGCTGAGGAGACTGATAGTTTCTTTTTATCTCCCATGCCTGTTTTCCCAAAGCAAGTCCCCTCATTTCAGAACTCTTAACAACAAAGAGAGCTCAGATTAGTAAAATGACCTATTGCCAATACTGGATCTCTGCTCTGTTCCAGTGTGTGCTGCCCTTTGCACCTTCTTTCAGTTGTATGCATCTGGTCTTAAGGTTGAGGAATAAAATGTACTCAGTGATTTTTTTAAATGCATACCTTGTAATTATTTTATTACTTCAGAACTGAGTTGACTTCATAGAAATGATTGATAATACACAGATCGGGCAAAGTGTTTTTTCTAATAATAGCTTGTAAGAGTCAACATTTTGATTAAATTTCACATGCATATGGACGCATTTTGCATCCAATTTAACTATACCATTAGCAAACAGTATTTTGCAAGTCACCAGAGCTCAGAGTGAGGGCATAAATTCATTTGGTGTTGATGTCAACATTTTCCTGCTGTAAATTGTTTTGAAAAACCTGGAAGATGAATATTTTCAATTTCACTTTGAGAAAAAAAAAAGATCCGAGGAGAAGAAAAGAACTCTGGGAATCACTGGAACCCAATCTGATACACTCTTTGTCCTCAGAAAGAGAACATATCCAAGAAGCAAGGCATTGTGCTAGCTTAGTAAACCAGGAGCAAAGCTGAATTACCAAGCTCTGCTTTAAAGGAACACACAACTGCAATTTGCTTCTCCCTAAATCACTTTAATGTGTGTAATATATGAAAAAAAATATCCACCTCATTTATGCAGTTTGATGAGAAGCCCAGTATTTTAGGCTAATCCATCTAGGACTAATGCCCTGCGATGAGAAAGCTTGGAAACTGCAGCTAATCAGCATCAGATGAAACGTCTTTGTTTGGGCAGATGATGAACTAATTTAAAGCATTCCTAACTCAGGAACCCACTGGAACACCTGGCAATAACTCCTAAAATCAACAGCCTGAAACTGCATCTACTCAATAATTTCACCATTTAATTCTAGAGACAATTAAAGTCTATTCAGGTAATGCATCATAATTTCTATCCATGAAGTAATATTTCTGATTGCATTAATACCAGAGATGAAAGCATGTAAGGAAGTCCTTTCCATTTGGAAAACTTGCTCATTTCATACATCTCTTGTGGCATTTTCCATAACTTCCATTTAAAGAAACATTAGAAGAATCAGTTTGTCTTGACTGATGATGGAGGCAGAGCTTGGTTAATACACAAGCACAAAAAAGTTTCCATTCTCACAGATGAGGTATTTGCAATTGAAAGGACTAATACTGATTTCTCACTCAAAAACTAGAAATAAGGAGTTACAAAGACAAATTCCAGACATACTGGAAGTTGCAACTAAGAAATATAAGCAATAAAAGCCCTTAAAATAATGGTAAAATGACAGCAGGAAATCCAGAACCTATAAGATCTCAAATCCTCAGCAAAAAACTTGTGAGACTTACCCTCTGTGGCCCAGAGGCATAACACAACAAAATATGTGCCATATTTAATGGCTCCCGGTGGACTTGTCCCATCTCTTTTTGAATCCATTAAGATTTCAGCATCCGTAACACCTACTGCAAAGACACTTGCCAAGTGTCACTCTCCTTGCCCCTCTTTCTGCCTTTTTCCAGCACTAGACTTAATGTTTTGATTTCAGTTCTAATTAGCTTGTCCATCACATCACCCAGAGGACAGACAAGATAATGGATGCTATGATGGACAGAGTGTTTTTCTTATCACTTAATTCTGTTTCACTATAATGGTAGATGCACTATTATTCCATTAGGTAAGTCTTTAAAAATACTCATTCCACAGAGATGCCACTTTTGGCGTATTCATCCTTTCATGCAGACACTAGAACTACAATCTGAAGCTCTTCCAATCATTTTTGTAAGTGACACAGGAAGAACCTGAAGGCCCCATAACCGGGTCCAGCTTTGGGTGCTACCAGATCTGGAGGCAAGTTACTCTGTGCAAGTCCAATTGGTAGAGATGAAAACTTTCTTTGTATATTTGACTCTCCATCAACATGCATACGCCTGAAAACTCCTGATGAATTATCTTTAGCTGGTGGACAAACTTGGCACAGTCTGAAACTGCCTCATCTGGCATTTGGGGCAAATTATTCTGTTAGCTGTGCTGTAGTTGGAGTCAGCTATCATACCCTGCAGTGTAGCTGTTCGAGGACATCTCTGAAGTGAAATAGGGAGAGCAAGCCAAGTTTATAGCATAGATATAACCATCAGTATTACACAGTGGCAGACAGCACACCCAAATCCAAAACGTTAATTAAGAATCATTAAAATGTCTCACTTTTCCTATCTGCGGTAACTGTAAAATCCCCATCTGCAACTGCATTCAGATCAAAGCCTTACCTTCCTGAAAAGCTGCCACTGGTTTACATAAATTGTAGCAAGTTATTTGTATGTATTGATTAATCTAGCCCTAATTGGGGATAATGATAAAGCAGTGCAATAACACCTCTAATTCTATATTTGTGCTATTACATACATATTCCACTGATGCATGAACCTATTTTGAATTATTTTTCACAATGTTTCTAATTCATTTAGTCTCTTAGCTTCCTTAGTTTTCAATCTTACCTATCTCCTTTTATACCATTCCAATGAACATATAATCAGTGGGTTTACTTACAGCTACCTATCTAAATGTCTAAATGAACCTATCTAAACATCTTAAAAATTAAGACTGACAAACTCAGCCTCTTGAAGGGTGTAAAAATACCTCAGGAATCAGAATTCTGTTAAATTGGACTAATCCTGTTCTCTTTGAAGCATACACTGTAGGTTCACAAACCTCAGATCACAGACTATTTATTCTACTCACATTAGAGCACAGTAGACAGCTTTTCAAAGCCTGCTCACTTCAAAGTTTCTGTTCTGGGATACTTCTGGCTGAAGTGGAGTTAACATAAAGCTGACTTAAAACAGGCTGTGTGTGAAGCATAGCAGCCTCCAGACCAGTTTGTTAAAGCATGCGATTTTATCTTCCATCTTCTCTGGGTTCTGTAGTTAAAGCACAGATTTCTCTGACATCCTCCTGGTTGGACAAACTCAGACACATGCTGAGAAGCTCTGGTGGATGTGAACTCAGAGACCACCACTCTGTTAAGTATCACAGCTGAAGAACAACTGGAAAACCAGAATTCTATGGCCTGGGCATTAAGGCAAACTAAAAAGAAGTGTATCTTCTGGAGAGATGAGAAGTTGTTACAGTACCTGCAGAGCTTCATAATTACTTCACTGCCTCTAAATTTGGCCCCCATCCTCTGCATGTAAACCACAGTTACTGACAATACACACATAGGTGACCCTTCCAAATTAAACTTCAACTTGTAAGACATAGCTTCATTTGTATTAATTTGCTTTCATCTATCTGAATAGAAGGTTCTAATTTCTGTTACTTTCATTTTTTGTTAGCTAGTAAAGTTTATGCTAGGCAGTCACATCATCACATAGAACATTTATGCAGGTGCACATCACCATAACTAAATGATGAGCAGAGCCTCTCTCCATTTTAGTAAGCCAGAGGAGGTTTTCTGTTGGATGACTGGAAGCAAAACCATGACTCCCCCAGGTTTAATAAAATTCATGTTCAAGGTGTAAGAAATCAGCAGTGTTTGATTCCTACACTGGTTGCAGCATGGTAATCTAGGATTAACACAATTCATTAGAGCTTCTATGTATTTATTCCTATTGCCCAGAAACTCCAAATAAGAAATTTCTAAAACTAATTTATTGATTTGGTTTGTTTAATCTAAAGGCTCAAAAGACTTTTTTATTGTTGAAATGAAAGAATTATGTGATGAAGACTCTACTTATTTTTCAATGTTTAGCTGCAAGGTATTAAAAAGCACAGAATATTAACTCCAGTTGCTTTTGGAGGTGGTTACCTTCCTTATTGTCAAATCTGCAATGATAGCTATGTATATTCCATAGAACATGATACTATAATTGCATGTATTTAATATATTCCTGCATGCTGACAGTGCAAAAACAATAGCGTGAATCATCTGGACTGATGGTGTATCATTGTTACCCTACATTATGCAGAGGATGTACAAATGAAAACCTGATACTCAAGGTACATCTGAATTTACCTGCTAAGCTGTTATCCTGGACAGCCTGTGAAGTAAAATGTGTTTTAAATGATCTTTTGCTTCTTGTGGCAAGCGTTATTGATGAACTGAAGCTTCAGCTAGAGGAGTCCTCAGCATTAGAAGTACAGCCTACTTCTAAGCCAGTTTCTATCTATTTTATTTAAACTGTCTGGAGAGAAGTAATATGTTCTTTTGAGTATTTGCAATGTTGTGTGACAAGAAATTAGTTCCATGCTTTGACTGCAGTATAGGTCAGCAGTCAGCTAAGACTGAGATACTTGATATCTTGTCAAAGTAGATCAGGTTCAATGCATGGGAACGATATTTCTCTGTGAGGTAGTTTAAAATCCTGCTCAGGTGGGTTGTGATAAGCTGCTCATTTAAAAATACATATATGATCATCCCTTCTAATACTAATTCAAACTTGTTAGTATGCATATTCCCTGGCTTGGTAGCTCTGTTTGTAGGTCTAAATTTGATCACTTCATTTTCTCTCTTTCTGAGGTTTCTATTTTACTGGTAATTTAAGTATCAACTCTTTGCAATCTAAAATTGGCTGATTCTGGAAAAAACAAGTAGTCCAAATCATTATCTAAAAGTGTGGGGGGGGAAAGGAGGGGAGAAAGGAAGTGTTAAACTAGATTTTAGCTTGAAATTGGATTCAAATGATTAATGGGCAATTTAAAAAAAAATCCTGCCTGTTATGCCTGGCTCTTAGGTACAATTTATGCAGCGTATTAATACTGCCATCCAAAATTCCTACTATTCTTTCTCCAGCTGGATATCATGTGTTAAATTTCTGGCTATGTAGTCATCAAGTGCCGGGAGCACTGTGCAGCCAGCACATCAGTGTCTTTGGGGATGTACTGCCTTGTTTCACTGAAGAGTCTCCCTTAGATGACCTGTGAGTGGTGTTGAACAGCGCTAAGCTATCCTTAGTAAATGAAAGACAAATAAAAGGGAGAAATAAAGATTTTGTAAGATTTTTCTAGCATGTTCACTCACAATTTTTAACATTGTTCGCTGAACATTCGCAGCTGATGTACAGAAGGACAAAAAGCTATTAAGCATCCTTTGACTTCTTAGGCTAAGCTGAAATTTGTTGCTGACCAGTATTGTTGGGATGCAATAACACGCCTTCCATTTCTGCAGCTGTAACGTGACGAAATAACTTATATCAACCTACGTCTTTGTTTTCTAATGTTATATTAGCTTATGCAATTCAAAGTTCTTGAGTATCATTACTTATTTGACTGTTGGTCATATAAAAAGATTTTGTTTATTTATTTTAAAGATTACTTTTCAGCACTCTGATGACAGTTTTCATATTTTAAATGCACTTTGAAACTTTTTTAATGGTCTAATAATATATTTTGTGCATCAGCCAAGCATTTCTTTTGTGAGATATATTTATGAAATACTTGGTTGTTTCCAGGAAAAATCTTTGATTGTACACCAGTTGGTTTCAAGTACATCATATCCCCTTAAAATACTTCTTAGTAGGTTCTCCTCTACGATTCTTGAGCTAGGAGCACAATAAGAAGGGACTTGATGAGAAGATTGCCTGAGCTCCTGATCATCTGATTGGCATTCAGAAAAATCAATAGACTGTTCTATTACTGTAATTATTTTCTCTTGCATGCGTAGGTTTGTGGAAATTGTAGTCATTCTTTCAGATTCTCATCCAGTTAGAAAGCAGGCATATTCGGTTTTCCACATTTTAAGTTGTCCTGCACTACTGGAAAGCTAGTGAGGAAATCACAGCTCTTTTACTTCGTTATAGACATATCTGATCTAGTGCTTCATCTAGCAGTTGGCAACCCTGCCCATGCAGGGGGTTGAAACTAGATGGCCTTTAAGGTTTCTTCCAACACAAACCATTCTATGATTTTATGATTAAAATAAATGTTGATGCTTTTTTTTCTACCTTAAGACACATTATTCATAGTTACATTAATGCAATGGCTGGATAGACACTTGCACACTCAACGCATGCATAAGTGCAGTGCAACCTAAACAGAATGCATTACTGAAACGATTGGTTTTCTTCAAGTGTTCTAATATACTCAAAGCTCAATTGCTGAAGAATGAAACAGGTTTCTAAGTGCACAATTCTTTTTGTTATAAAAGCAGAATAATTATGAATGAAGTATTATTTGATGCTTCTATCAAACAGTAGTAAAGGATACAGTTTTAGAAGTTGACGTGTTGGTAGAGGATATATTAAAAATATTCTGACATTCTTTAAACCTTGTGAAAGTTTTAGATATGTTTTAGATTGCTTAGACATTCAGTTAATGAACTGCATATTTTAAACATGAAACCTAGTGAAAAGGTTCATCTTCTAAAATATCAGTACTTGTACTGAAGGATAAAAAAAATAAAAAACTGTAAGTCATCGTGTAGTATAATTCAGCAGTTTCAGCTTGAGTGGTACCCAGGTCACTCTGCCAATAACAAGGACTGTACTGGGATCCAAGGCTACCACTGTAAGCCTTCATCTGGAGGTACTGAGCAAACAGACAGGACTCTGGTCGGGAGTAAACACACTCCTGATATAAATGGAAGAGATGTACAGATGTGCAGCCACAAAGACATTACACAATTTGGGAACACATGTGCTGCAGTGGCTGGTGTGACAAGGACACTATCCCTTAGCCTCTACAGTTCAGTCCAGTATTCAGTATTAAAGAGTTGCATTTTCAGTGGATGAAATAGGTAACGTATGCTACTCAGTGGGTTACATATAAGCTAGAGAAAACTAAGTGGTCATGGAAAAACACTAAAAATAATCGGACATGTAGGAATCGGGTACAAACTGGTGAGCAGCAGGATGTCCAGGTGAGTCACCAGGAAGGGAAAAGTGCCAGCAGTAGAAGAATCGAGCCTTCAATCTATAATAAATGTGTATTATAAAAAAACACTACTGATGCTTGGGGAATTTTTAGGGAGAGTTTACTGTTGTTAACCAGGTGAAAACAAGCTGTGCTAGTGAGCGTTACTGGAAGCTGTAATTTTCAGCTGTCATTCTTGCTAGCAGAAAGCCACATAACGTGATGTAAAGTATTGCACATTTTTCACCCACTCAGCTTACACCTGCTAGCAAGATAATTCTACATAGTCAATTTTACAGCTCACACAGTGAACAAGTGGAAATCAGCATTTATGTGCAATTTCTAATATTTGTGGGTTTGTTTTTACTGTGTTTGTTTTCAAGAAAAATCATTTTGTTTGGCTTTCATCTACCAATTTCTAAGCAAAGGTTAACTCACAAACCCACACATCTGTAATTGTTTCCTTAGATTCTTTGGATGTTTTTATCACAACCTAGTGTACTCCTGTTCTCAATTTGTGATTAAAACAAAATATTTTTGAATGTTTAATTAGCAATAGCTAAATCTATCTCAGGTTAATCAAGGGCAAGTGTAAAACACGTAAAATGTCATTTCTTCTGTCCTCAGCAAGTAATTTCAGCTTGACAACGGGCAATTCGCTGGTATACAAAGAATCTAGAGCTATAATTAAATCATATAAAAATGTCAGTTAAAATGAATTCCAAAGCCATTTGAATATCTGGTTTTGAACATACTTTACTAGGTCAATACATTTCTTTGTTCTGTTACTAACAACCCCAGTATCATTATTAAAAAAATTAAAACTGACATCTGTGAACCTGTCAATAACTTTGGCTTTGGGAAGCCATTTTAGAGAAACAAATAAAATATCACGTGCAGTTCTGAAGTTTTTGAATTTTGAATTTTCTTATGCATTGCGTTTTGAAAACATCTGACCATGACAATTTTCACGGCACCCTCTTTTAATGGTTTTCCTTTTAGGGCTGCAGATTTCTTAGAATGCATCTAATCAATTAACTTCTTAATTCTAAGGGGGAAAAATGTTTAATATTAAGCCATTCAGGTTAAATTATTTCTGTTCCTTTTGTAAAAGTCATAGGCTGGATATGTTAACTCCCTGAAAGCTTTATCATTGATTTTCATTGTAAAAACTTGAGACAGTTAAAATAATTGCCAGGTACTAAAATGTGGGCACAATTCTGCCTTGAAAAGTGTCGAATGTGCATTTTTTTCTGGACAATCATGGCAAACCTCCTGTTTCAGGAGGGATAAAAATACCTCTCATCACCATAATACAAATCATATAAAATATATACTAACTGTGCAGTAATGCATTCTCTGAGAAAATTTAGAAGAGTTGGAAAGCAAAACTCAAAAGGGATAAACCTACACCATGACAAACAATGAACTAGCCCATGTGTAGCTCTGAATCATTGTCAGTCTCTTTACTACTGAAGGTTTGCATGCTTACAGCCAATTCTTCATCTCTGACAACCAACAGTGGAAGCAGAGATTCCTATTTTGCCAACTAATTCATTTTTGAATCCAAAAATAATGCCATCTTATCATCTTAATTATTTTTAACAGTGACACTATCCTAAAAACATATTCATATGTTCTAGTATCACAAATTTTATTCTGAGACTACACAGACAGGTGTTATATTATTTAGCAGCAGCATATTTCACCTCGATTTGCATCAAATGACTACTTAAAGTGTCCATTCACTGAGTAATGCTACATCTTTAATTGCATTCTGTACTCCACAGAAGATTCAGTATTAGCAAATAACTCCACTTGGCCAAACTTAAAAGCAACCCAAACTGTGAGCTGCTGTGAACACCGTAACATAGAACATAGCTCCACAAAGACATGCTCGAACATAGCTCATCTGTTTTCAACAGCTTTCTAATATTGATCCTTACTAGCAATCAAATCTCTTCTTTTGTAAAAAAAAATCTCAGAATTCAAACTGTTAAAGTTGCCATAAGATCCTAATTACTGCAAAGACTTACTGCTGAGTAGCAAGTAGTACAGAATATTCTCAACGATTTTCAGCACCTGCAATAGGCAGGCTCTGTCTTGGGCTTTCTGAATGACTTTGTACAAGTCACTCATGCCAAATATTTAGGTCCTTAAGAAGTCACAGGACATAACGTTCTTTGATTGGAATAGGGTAAGGCAGAGAAACACCTTCCTGAATATTTAAGTAACCGTATTCATTTAAAAATCTGTGTTCTTTTTCTCCATTCTCATCTGCAAAATTAGGACAAAGAGTATCTCGTTTCCAGCCTGTGTCCAGCTGTTTATGTTCTAAGACTGAGAAGGTTTGTTATTTAATGCTGGAGTAGCATTTAAAGGTGGGGCCTTACATAGCCATAGTTTTGAATGCCTTTTGCTGCTTCTTTGGTGACAATGTCAGGCTCACAACTGTTGTGACTTGGTTTTTTTTTTGGAATGTTTAACAAGTGGTTTACAGTCCCCAAGGCAAGCAGTGACAGCTGAGAGCTTGTTTTGGTCTAATTTATGTTAATATTGCAAAATATTTTGCAGAAATACTGCGGAAAGATTGCTCCTAAACTTAATCAGAAAAGACATGTTTAAAAACTGTATGCTTGCATGAAAAAAAGGTGTTAGTCCACAGGACAGAAATGTGGTTTTATATTTATCCAAATGAAACAGACAAAAACAAAAACAAAAAAATAAAACCCAAAGAATAAATGTATTGCTAAAATGCCTTCCTAGCCTAAGCAAGCCAAAAAGGTACTGTGACTGGAAGAAGCTAAGCAGTTAGCTCCTCTTCTATTAAAACTCACCAAGATTTCTTACTTACAGTATTGTAAAACAGTTTATTTCTCATTTGAACATTGAAGTTTGTTTAAAAGTAAGAAAAGTTCAATGAATTCTGAAGTTACTTACCCAGTATAACACATCAGTCCATCCTTCCATGGTTATACACTGGAATACAGTCAACATTGCAAATGCAAAATTATCGAAGTTTGTTATGCCTCCATTCGGTCCAACCCAACCACCCTTACATTCAGTGCCATTCATGACACACTGACGTCCATTCCCTGAGAATGCACAAGGTGCTGGATCTTCTTCAACTAGTATATCTGAAAATTGACCAAAAAATTCTGAATTTTCATCCCTCAAACGTTCGTGAGTTAATTCTTCTATATGAAGAAATATCAAACCTATTGGATGGTAAATCTAGATATCAACCTGAGAAATACTGAGAAAGGGGACTCACGTGAGCTCTAGAGCTGTTTGTCTCTCTGACACCTGGGCCCTACAACCTTAAAATATTTTAATCAAAACTGAGCATATAAAAGAGCTCAAGTAATTAAGCAATGGGAAGAAAAAAAAAAGCATGTTTAGAGTTGTAATAATGCAACACATCTTTTCAGAAACTCCCCATACTAATGTTTTTTTTCCTCTTCACTTCATACTGAAGTACGTACCACGAAGGAAATAGGCAAAGACTCATTGCTTTGTGTAACCTACTTCATTTCTTAGGTGAAAGAAACATACCTTTAGCCATCACGTAGTTCTACCTCACTATAACATTTCACTTCTTCAAAATTCTCCCATAAGAAACACTTCCGTTGCATCATTCACATAGGTGGAGGAACACTGTTTTTTTATTATTATTCATCTTAGAACTCCATTTCTTGTCATACCACCAAAAGTACTGAACGAGAGACACTGCCAAATTGTAATCTCAAGAGAGTATATCTTACTAGTTATGGGACATCCAGAAAAACTATTGAGTTGTCCCTTGTGGATAGCAACCCTTAATATTTTTAGTACTGACATTGCAGTTGGACGTTTCAGACATGAAAAGCTGTTCAGAACATGTTCTGGTCTCTGTTTTTCATGTTGGTGCTGGTGTTAGTACCAGTTTCCTTGATTGTTTTTAAATAGAATATACTTTTCCTAAAATTACAAGCCACTGAAACCTAGGGTTACAACAGTCTTAGTGCTTTTAGTAAGCAGTTTCATGACTTACCTGAATCAATAAGAAAACAAGATTTGTGCATTTTTCCAATAAAAAGTTCCAATCCTATAATAGCATAGATTATGATTACAAACAATACCAAAAGGGCAATATGGAGCAGGGGAACCATGGCTTTTATAATGGAGTTCAGGACAACTTGTAAACCTAAAAGAAAAGAAGATACAAGATATGAACTAAGTTTCTAGGTTCTTGTCTTACCAAAACGTCTATAATTACACATTACTAGAAATTTATGATGCACACATGCAGAGAGTATCCGTTTAAAAACATTTTTACTGCCCACAACCATATAATATGCTTCATAGGAGAATAAAGCTTTTTGTCAAAGCCTAATTATTTCCTCTGTTAATAAACATTATGCCACAGAAGACAACGTGTGAAATGTGTCACAAGAATTTACAGTTGGATTTTTTTTAGAAATGAAATGAAAGCCACAGTGTGTGGCTGCAGCTCATTTTATAGGACCTTTAAGAAGTCCTATGCTACAATTACGAATTGCTAAATATATACCAACACAATCATTTGTATGTAAGAGACTATGACATAATAAACATGACCACCAGAAAGAGTTGAGTTGTAAGCCATGAACCTCTTACTCAGCCCAAATAACTTCAGTAATTAATAACGCATGAAAAGAAAATAGGAAGGATTGTCATAAAATTCAATTGCTTTCTTTAAATAATATTGCTCTACTTTTCAAGGCTCCTAATTTATCTGGTAGCTTTATTGACATAAACAGAAGGCATTCATGTGCATTGGAGGGGGCAGGAAATATGAAATGTGTAATGTGCTTTGGCATACACTTGCCAAAATGTAAACTATTTTAGGATCACCTACATTTTCAGATGTGTAGGATTTAGAATTTAAAAAATCTGAATTTTAATTTCTGGTTTATTTGCAATTAAACATGTAATTCAATTTTATATAAAGCTTCTGAAAAGGAAGTGTATTCACTCATCTGTTTATTGAGCTGTGTAAGAAGATCACACACTGAATGAATTCACAATCCTCTGTTCAAATTGAAATAGCATATCATTCATCTTGAATCTCACTTTATATAAACAACCAGATAACAAAAATCAACTTCACATTAACTCATTTATGCTAGTGTCTGGAACATGAAAGTTAAACAGTCAGATCAGTTACAATATTTATTTCAATAGAATTAAATAGAAAAGAGCTTACTGGGCACTCCTGATACAAGCCGGAGAGGTCGCAATACACGAAAGGCTCTTAGGGCTTTGACATCAAAGCCACCAGGTTTGCCACCTGAGTGGCTGCCACCTTCTGTTTCTTTGGTTAATTGTTCCAATATTACACTAAATAATCTAGAAAATGAGATGAAGGATAAGGTCATCACCATCCATTTGCCATGCAATCAAAGGTATTAGGAAATTACTTAACTGCACATAACTCTGCAAAGCCATCCAGATTTCAAAGTGAGAGGAATATTGACGTATTAAATCATGACAGGAAGAGTTATGAATTGCAAGTGCTAATCCCTTCTGAGAGTGACGATCACAGTCTCCAATAAATTAGCATCCTCCTTGTACACACCTCTTGGCTATTTTTAAATAAATGAAGATAAATTAAGTTACTTTGCCATTTCTCCTTGTTCAAACATTTTAACTGTGAGGTTTGGAGAAGCAGTCTTCTCTTTAAAATATGAAATAGATAATCACAAGAAACCATCTGTTTTAATTTTAGCGAAATATGTGAACTGCAAGTGACTTCAATATGCTAAATACAGTCAGTAAAAGCTGAATATATTTAAAAAAAATCATTTGAGTCCAAAATTTAATAACACCAAAAAGATTTGTTTCTTATTCATAATAACTTTGAGTATAAAAATATTCCCAGATGACTCATTTGTTACATTGTATTTTTTCATTGCAGAAATGAGCTAGTAATTCATTAGAAGAGTTTGGAAGACAAGGTTTTATTTTTCCCTCCCACTTCCAGCAGAAATTCAAAGTGATGCAAGTGTTTGAAATGTAAAGTAAACTTAGGCTTATTTTAGTTTGGACCTGAATTTTAGATGCATTGTATTCTAGACAAGCAAGTGTGGACCATGAAAACCATAATAATCCTTTGCACAGAGTCTGTAGACCAATATTTGCAACACTACACTTCTCCTGAAAAGATTATCACGTCAATGTCCTTGCAGTCTTGAAATATTTCACATTTGTAAAGGACTCCTGAAATGTGTAGGTTTTTGGCTTCAGCAAAATAAGTTTTCACAACTCTGGTTCACAGCGCTGTAGGATAGCTGCTATAAATCATGTAATGCCCAAAGTAGAATCTTGAAAGACTTTCTCCTCCCCCAGTCAGCAATCAAACTGTATCAGTCAATTCCCATTCCTATTCTGCTTCATTCTCCTCCAGAACAAAAGCCAGACACAAAGAGCATCGCACAGCTCTTAGAATGAACATCAATCCAGCAACCTACATACTGTAACACCTTGAGAAGTCCACATAGTATTTCAGCTCCTGATGCATCCTCATAATTTAAATGAAGTGTAATTCTAAGAAAATGAGCCATCTCAATGATTTCAGCTAGACTACTTGTGCTCTAAAGACAACGTGGTTAAACAGACTTCTGAATAAAACCCCAGTTTAAGAGAAGCTGCTTTCAGCCTGCCAGTCAGTACACTATTCAGAAAATTTAAAGGCTACAGGCACAGGAAAGCACTATAAAAGCCCTGTGAAAGCTTTCTCTGCTAGACCCTTATTATTTCACTTAAATCAACAGAAATTGCATGACAAAGAATGCAGGCAAGTAGTAGACTGCTCAGAAGGTAATTCCTACTCTGGTTTCAGAGAGAAATGACAAAGACACGAGTAATAATAGCTATATCTACAGTTCAGTCATTTTATGTCCATCCTCTAAAGCCATAAAGGTATAAAGCATACAAACTCATAATTTTATTATTCTTAAAATGTACATTTATCCTCCTGTACAGTTTGTCAAAGTTTAAATGCTGAGTTTGATGTTGGGGGAAAAGCCTCTGTGCATGTTTCTCCTTTCCCGGTTGAGATTTCTTTTGGCATAGTTAAGATTTATGCATTTGGACTGCTTCAGTTTCTGCTGAAAAAGCACATGAAGCAAATTTCATCTAAAATGTTGAGTAGAGGACAGCACGACAGCTCTTTCAAAGCTATTAAAATACCTAATGAAATTGCATGATTATACTAGTCAAATAGAATCAGATCCAGAAGTGATTCCATATCCATCCTGAGTTATATATGAGTATCAACTTTTCACTAGGCTTTTCTTTTAAGTATTAATTAGATAAATGGACTCATGCTTGTTTCCTTACTTATGTGCATGGTGTTTTCTCTTGGGTTTTGTGTTTGTTTTTTTAAGAGAGCAAGAAAAATTGTATGTTATTGAAGGGCAGTAATTCCAGAAAGATGACAACTGATGGCAAAATACATAGTAATTTACACCTCAGAACTTCTGGGTTTGAGACAGAATTTAAATCTTAGTGGGATATTTTAGGTATTTCATAAGATGTAGTCTTTTTTTCCATATTTTTTATGGACTCAGTGCGAGTATTTGACCTAACCAGATTTAGCTTCCAATAGTGAGCATTTTATGAGTTAATGGAAAATTTTTTAGTTATCATGTATTTAGGACAGAGCCAAAGATAGAGGTCATGTTAATTAGACTGCTCCAGGCTTACTGTAGCTCCATGGTCATTTGACAAAAGAGAAGAGGCCTATTCAAGTGAGCCTGGCAAGAGAACAGAGCTTTTATCTGTGATAGTCTCCATACCTACCCACCAAGCTTCCCCTTCAGGCACAGAGGCCAATCTGTTGAGAATGACCTAGCCTGATGAAAGATCTATTTATGTACAAATTTTAGTCCTCAATGAAAATTTTTCTTTGGCCGAAGCAACTGGCCCAAATACAATCTTCTCAGTAATTTTTTCTATCTCAGAATCAAATAGTTATAAATTGGTTATTCACACATTCATAATACTTCCCCATATTTAATAATGCTTTACCACAAATTCCTTTACTTTGCATCTTTTTTCTTGATGCAATGGCATGAGCTAAGAGCAGAATACTCTTGAACTCCTAGGCTTTTTCAATTATAGAAAACCTGATACAGTTTGAACTCGCATGCCAAGATCTACTCTGCAAGCCAGCCACAACCTACAAGGTTATATGGGATAATGTTCTCCATAGGCTGTATCAATAAAAATGTTTTAGTAAAAAATCTGCAGTACTGGAAATTCACTTTTTTCAATAATCACTTTCCAAGGGAAGTTCCACTCTCCACTCTTCTGTAACATTCACAAAGCTTGAGCAGTATCTTGTCAGAGGAGGGAAACTTTTACTCCAGAGAAATAAATGTCAAGCTCAGGCCCTTACACACAGGCAAACAGATCTGTATCTACTTCACTGTAAAGATTTTAAAAACTTTTTACAATGAAATATGAGTAACTTACCCTACTACTACTATTACAAAATCCAATAAATTCCATCCATTTCTAACATATGCATTGGGATGTAATAATAATCCATATGCTATAATCTTCAAAAATGTTTCAACTGTAAAAATTATCAGGAAGGCATATTCTACTTTTTCCTGTAAAAGACAGAAAAAGAACAATGAAAGACAATGCAATTTAACAGCTCTTTTACTATTTAAAATTCACAGTAAGAGGGTAAGTTGTATTGATCAGGATTAAGGAGAAACAGTACTTCGTGGCAGTTTATTTTATGGATTTTAATTGCATAGCACTTAATGTTAGCTGTACTGACAAGGTTGTAATTACACAATTGCATGAGAATCTTCCTGTTTTCACATTCCATGAGAGAAAAAGGCACCAATTTGGCAAACACAGAAGTAATCTGTGTTTTTACTTAAGCAAATAGTCCCATCCAGATCAATAGGATTCATTACATTCATTAAAACCAGAAAATGGTACAGGTTAGGATCCTTGAAATATCCTTTAAAAGTATGCAGAGCTATACTTACTTTAATTATTCTTTACATCAGCCTTTAATTAATTACAACACACAGAATTCTGTCTATTAAAGGAGTTTGAGACAGTGTCACAATGTACTAATAAGCTTTGAAAAGTTATTATGAGCATGGTCTTAATTTAATTCCACAGTCATCTTGACATGGAAGTTTATACTGACTTATTCTTCCTTCCATATAACGAGATTTGCTTTAAGTCATCCTAATATGCTTGAAGAAATTTTCATTTTGTATACCATCACCCTGTAACATTGAAGCTCCGATTCACATTTGTTTCAATGCTTTTTTAAAAGCACTGTTACTACACTGTATCTTCATTTTACGAGCATTCATATTTTAAACCAACATAAATGTTGAATCTCTTTTCATAGGTAATGCATAATAATTTTTTGTGGCTTCTTCTTTCTCTACCAACAGCACATTTGATTTGGATAAGTTGCAAAAACTGCTGCTATCAGAACAGAATCAATTAACACATTTATTCTTTTTACCTTCAGAAATCATCATTTCATTGCTTTGTATAATACTTGCTTTCTTATCTGACATTATGCAAATATTAGAGCCAAGAATACAAGACACAGAATGATTCATTTTTTTTAAACTTCTTCAGGCACTTACGGATGTTGTTCGCTGTTATCATACACAGCGTTAATTATACAGACTATAATTGCTCAGTAAAGATTACAGTCAGAAAACAAGGCTTACAGAGCTTCACCCAAGGCAGCTTCTCCTCAGCTACATTGTTTTGCATGAGTTCTTCTGCCCCAGTGACAATGATGGACATCCTTCTCCTCCTCACCATATCCTCCTGTTATTTTTCCTAACACCAATTTCAAAATTGTCTCTCCCACTTACTTATTAATTTTTCACTGATAAACTGGACTGATTACATGGTAACAGGAATCAAGTGATATCAGAGAGTTATGAATGCTTTGTGAATGAATAGCCATTACAATTCTTTGACCAGAGAGCACAACAAAAGTTACAGTAGTATGAATTATGAGCACTCCTGAGAACCATCCTGCAAAAATGCTGAAATCCAGCCAAGCTCTACCATGTATACACTCCACAAAAACAGCTATTTTGGTCTCCCTATATACAAGTCTGTAACTTGGGTATAGAAAGATAAATAATTTAAGACAACATAAGGAAGACAAAAATATTAGGTTGGCATTTGCTATAGGCAAAATACATATCAGTAGCCAGAGCAGTAAAAGAAAACGTGAAACAAAGGAGAGGAACCTTCATATATGCAAATTTCAACAACTCGTTAACATGAAAGGAAAGCAGCACTGGCTTGACATGAGCCAGCAGTGTGTTCTTGCAGCCCATAAGGCCAACAGTATCCTGGTCTGCATCAGCAGAGGGGTGGCAGCAGGGAGAGAGAGGGTTTGTCACCCTCTACTCTGCTCTCATGAGACCTCACCTGGAGTACTATGTCCAGGCCTGGGCCCTGCAGAACAAGAAGGATGTGGAGATGTCAGAGTGGGCCAGAGCAGAGCCACAAAGTTGATCAGAGGGCTGGAGCACCTCTCCTATACAGAAAGGTTGAGGGAGGAGGGCTTGTTTAGCTGGGAGAAGAAATGGATCCCTGAAGACCTCATGACAGCCTTCTAGTACTTGAAAGGAGCTTACAAGCAAGAGGGGGACTGAGTTTTTACACAAGCTGATAGTGATAGGACAAGGGGAGACGGTTTTAAACTAAAAGAGGAGAGATTTAGGTTAGATATCAGACATTTTTTTATACAGAGTGGTAAGGCACTGGTACAGGCTGCCAGTACCAGTTGTGGATGCCCCATCCCTGGAGGTTCAAGGCCAGGTGGCATGGACCCCTGGTCAGCCTGATCTGGTGGGTGGCAACCAGTTTGAGGTCCCTTCCAACTCAAGCCATTTTATGATTCTATGATCAGATTTCTGGGCCATTATGTCCACTGAGATGTTACTACAGGCAAAGATGTAATATAATCCCACCATAAACCTACCAGACTATTTTCTAAAAAGCATCTTTGTCCCTCCCTGCTCCTCTTCACAGAATGATTTAACGCTCTATAGCTATTTGTACTAGGCACCAGCCCTAGTCCCCGTGTAACTTGCTTAATGGTTACATACTTCAGCTGTGCATTTGAATGCTACAGTTCACATCTAACTCTATCCTACTACTTAGCCCACATCTTTTAAAATATACTGGTTTTGTTCCTGTTGATTTTATTTACTTTCTATGGAAACAGGACTGTTTCCTATTTCTTAATCAGTATTGCAGAAATCCTATTAAAGAAATACATGATCCAGAGCAAGCAAATTTTTTAAACCCCGTGGTGATAACTCCTACTGTTATGAGCTTGTTATTTCTGGTTAACAGATCAGGGAGAAAAATGATATCACAATTTCAGTGCAATTACAGTGAAGTTGTACCTTTCAAGCAAGATTGAAAATAATAATATAAAAACAAGCATTTGGGGGCAGACAAGACGTGTGAAAATCACATTTTAGCACCATTAAGAACCATTTTTATTATCAATAAATAGAATTTGTGGAATATGCATTTTCAGGATGCTCATTGACTATTTTCCAATTTTTCAAGAATTTTTCAAGTCTTACTCTAGCCTGTAGGCCCAATGATTTCTAATTTTCTTTTTTCTAAGTACATTTTTCCAAGTGTGCTCTACTTGGCCTAGAACCAGCATAATAGGATTCTACTCCTCCTATCCTGCCTTCTTTCAGAAATATGCTGTAAGATGGAAGACGTGGTTTAGTGGGCATGATGGTGATGGGTTGATGGTTGGACTAGAAGATCTTAGTGGTCTTTTCCAACCTTAATTATTATATAATTCTGTGAAAAACAGAAGCAGTGTGTGACAAAGATGAGCACTGGGTAGTGGTTCACTGAAGATCAGTATCAGCTGGCATTAATTAAAAAGAAGACAGGCATTAGGATGGCTACTCCAAAGCAAGCTAGAAATCTGGTTGGGTAATAACATAGCCACAGACAATTCCCTTAAGACTCCTCATAACATCCATTACCAGGCAGTGAAGAATTCACCTCTTCAAGGCAGCGAAGACTATCTATTACAAAGTTTATTTGTTTGTTTTAGGGACTTGAAAACTTTCATTTAGCAATTATTTCCCAACCAGTGAGTTGATCCTGCAAACTCAGGCTTTAACAAAGCAAAGGTAGTGCCTGTTTTCAGTGAGAATTACAAGAGTGGTTTCCTACAATTTATGATATTTGTATCTGCAAATACCTCCCCAAAAGTAAGCTTCAGTCTCTGCAGAGTGACATGAAAAAATTATAGAGAGATGAAAAGCAATTATATTTGTACCATCCATATTCTCACACAGAGGTCTGTTAGTTTAATGCTATCAGCTATGTATGTGTTTTTATTGATCCATTTTACTTTTTGAAGATATTTTCATGAGTAAATTCTTAACTACTGTATGTTTATGTAGATCCTGAAAGACTAACATGGACAAAAGCTGGTAATTTTGCTATTATGAGGCATAATGATAAGTTTTCATTCTTAGTCATTTTGGTTTTACTGTTTTAGATTCGCTATATCAATCTCATGCAATGTACACAAAATGGGAAGAAGTGCTAGAAAAGGGATAGACAATCCTAACATAAAAATAAGGAATGAAAAATAAATATACACTGGCACTCTGTTCCCTAAATTCGCGTGATAGCTCTACATAATGCTACACTAGCGGGGATCCAGGTAACAGGATGTCCACAGCTGCATAGCAGGGTGAGTTGTGCACTCAGAGCATTCTGAATTGCAGAGCATGAATTAATCCAAGAAGGCCGTGTGTGTCAAAGCAAAAGGACGTTAAAAAACCTTGACAGCGGGACCAACAGAAACCTGACAAATTTCAGAAAGGAAAAATGTAAAGTTCTGTACCTCGGGTAGAATAATCCCACACATCAAGACAAGGTGAGAAAGAACCTGAAAGTTACACTGGGAACCAAGTAAAATGTGCTGATTTTAAGTAAGACAAATTGTATACTGAGCTGTGTTAGGAATTCCTGAGCACGGTCAGCAAGCTGTGGGAAATTACTATCCCACCCCTACACAGTGCTGTGAGGCTGCATGGCTACTACAGTTTTGGGCCCCTTAGTTCAAAAAGAATATTGATAAAGTACAAATTCCAGTGAAGGAAAGATCTCTCCACCAAAAAGAATGCTAATAAATGTTTAACAGTGGACAAAAACTACTTGAAGGGGAGTTACAAAGATGATGAAGCCAAATATGAAGTAGCAGTAGATGGTAAAACGTGGGGAAAGAGCCACAAGCTCCAAGCTTGGAATTAAGAAAAACTTCTCTACCAATAGGGCAATGCAACACCAGAACAGGTGGCTTCAAGGCAAGAAGTTTTGAAGACACAGCTATACAACAGCACAGCTGATCTGATCGTGTACTGGCAACTGTCCTGCTAAGAACTGAAGTTCTAGATAATCCCCAGAAGTTCTTCCCAGTTAATATTTCTATTATTTTGATCTATTTCAAATAATTCTTACACGAGTGCAGAGAAAGGTACAGATAGAATGGGGACAAGTATCTACCTACATCCACTACACATTCAACATGCAAAAGCCCCTGCAGTTTGCATAGTGTTGAACATTGTGGGAGAGTTTTCCTGCATTTCTGTGGAAGAACAGAAATGCATGTGCCGGTTACAGAGTTTGCCCCGAGATATGTACATTCACAATGGATACAAGACAGAACCAAGAATGATGCCATTAACTGAATCAATGGCACAAAGGAAGGATGCTTTTTAACAGAATAGCCAGTGGGCATTTCAAGAGAAACAATTTGTTGGAAACTTGAGAAAATATAAGGAACTCATTAGTATACATTACTCCTAAAGAACCCTATTATTCTCAACACTATGTTTCTTTTGTCCTTTTCCCTTCTTCTCTTCTGTCTTTTCATTTCTTCCCCATCCTCCAGTGCTCTTGCACACTCACTTTTCTTCTTTCTTTTTTTCCCTTTTTGAATACACTTTGCATCTTCCAGAGTGGCCAGAGGAGTGATTTGGCCCAGTATTTAACAACAGCATCCAAAGTACAGACTGTGCTTTCCTTACACACTGTTTTTCAGTAAGTGGGCAGCCAACAGATGTTCTAACACCAAGCTGACAACCCGTTTGCCCTCAGGAAGGCACTGGCAGTCTCTCCTTGCATTCCTGTTACCTTCTGCCCATCCCTAGGGACATCAATCCTTGCTCTGCAGCCTAGACACATCTATGGCCATACATCACTTTGCACGCGCCGAGCTTAAGCAAGTATCAATCAAGAGTAAATAAAGTTTAACTATCCCATTTTCAGCATTGCTGGAAGGGCTGAAGAAGGATCAGACAGATGACTGCAGTTTTAAAACATTACAAGGAACACATTTCTTATTTTTCTCTATAGTGGGGAAAATCCATGCACATGTTCATTTTATTCATATTAGTTGGGATCTTTAAGTGAACAATTTATTACTTTAAAAATGGAAGTAGGAATGCTAAGATATAAGACAACTGAACTTAAATAAGGACATATGCATGCCTGAGTCACTGAAGAACATCTGTATTGAAAAGACCATTTCAGTTCTAGAAACCATACAGATTAAATTAGAAATTATACATAATTATGAACACCTACTGTGGCATCTATTCTATATAGCATCACAAAAGTAGCAGATTAAAAACTGATAGCTGTAAATCTAAAGATGACAGGAAGCACAAAAACCTGGCAGTTACTAAGGATCTAGCTGTGCTGCAGTACAGATTAACAGTAGTTCTTTCACTGATTTGCTTCCACACAGAACCAGGCCCTCTCTCTTTACCACAGGCTGATTCCTGCAGGGCTGTCTCACACTTTTGTTAATGTTGCTCAAATCCGCTAAAACCCAGTAATCTTTTTAAGAATTTGTGATGCAACAACAACACTGATTAGTTACATTGCCCTTCTCATCATGCAAGAGGCCAACAAGCTCCACACTAAGATCGATCATTTAGTGCAAAATAAAGGCTACCCATATCCACTGAGTTTCAGGACAGTTGTTGGAACATTTTCTCAGCAAAGAAATGTGTTTGCTTTTTTATTTTAAGTAAATCAGCTTTGCAGAAACCCTGTTGCTCAGGAAGAATTTTTTTTCCCACCCTTGCCAGATGGTGTACATTAGTCATAATTTATTATCTTCATATTTTCAAAATCTCTGAAAGGTATAGGCAAAGCTACTGCTACATATTTTAATATGACACACTGAAACTCAGCATAGAACTTAAGACATCTCACAAGAAAATTGTTTAAAAATAAAAAGTCACTGGTTTGCAAAAATGTTAACCTATTACGTTACGTAATTCAGAGCATTCTCATATTAATTCCTACTCCCTGGGCACTGAAAATTTCATAAATTCTTAACTTTGGAAACATTTTTGCATCCATAGTAACATGCATCTATCAGGATAAAAACTCCTTATCGGATGAATTGACTCAATTTAAGTAAACTAACTCAACTGATCCGTTTTCTGCAGTTCAGCCATACAGAAAGGCAGATGCTTTGATTTTCTTTATCTGGGGATTAACAATCAATTGTGCTATTAATTAAGATGTGCGATCGATACCTTGACAACATACAAAACCATTCATGTTTTGAGAAACAGCCATTTTTCCAAATTCTGCCATAAGGAAAGCAGAGCATTTATAAGAAGGCATAAAAGTAACTGTTCTGAATTTCATAACACAATAATTTCATTATTCATTTCAAATATGTGGTTTCTTCTTAAAAGCATTTGTAAGCTTTACCACACTGAAAATTAAAAAAGCTGTTTATTCCCATATGTGGAAGATGTCTTTTCTCTTATTTAGAAAATGCTATATCAGTTTCCCAAACTGGAAAATGAAACAACAAATATGAAATCTGTGTATCAGCCAACAAGACACGAAGCACTAAAGCTGTACTTGTCTGTACTTCTAAAGCTGATGAAATAATGTACTTCCTACATTAGATGTAGAAATTACACTCCCCTCATTAGAAGAATCAGAATTCTGTATCACTCAAGAACTGATTGATAACTAGTGGGTTAACTATATCTTCATCTCTATAATGGCAAGCAAGGGAGGGAGGGCTTGAAAAACAATTTTTAAGGATTTGCATTCTGATCAATCCAATTAAACTGTGTTGTGTCCTCCTGGCCAGTCCCGGCTTACCCAAGGGAATACAACTATCACACTTAACTATGTCTGAATTTGTACTCCTGTGAGTACAGCTTCTACTTTGACAGAGGAGCTCTGCAGCAAGTAATTAAAAAAAAGAAACTTTAGAAAATGTAATTACTAACCCATAATTACACTTCTTTAATACAGAGAGGAACCAGTAGACACTCTTTTCAAGGGCACGTGATGCTCCATCTACATAGTACCATTCCATGTTTATGTGTGACCAGCAGTGGTTTCTGACCTTAAACAGCTCCCAGGGCACCCTCATCCCCACATCTCAGAAGTACAAAGGTTTAAACAGACCTCAGGTTTTCTGAGGCCTAGGATTCCCATGTGGAAAAAGATTTGGTTTGTGCAGCCAACATGCTCTAACTGAGTAGTAGTTGTGCTCCTTATACAGCAACTGAAGAATATTTCTATTTAAAAGGCACTCCGTATAGAAATATATACTAAAGAAAAACATTTTATAAATGTGTGGAAAATGACCTGAGAATTTTTTTCCACAATTCAAAAGGCAGTAGTGGAGATAGTACTGAGGTGGCTAATCCGCTTTCGTATATTAATCTCCAACATGGTTTTATGCATTCAGAAGTCTACCTAGGGAAAATCTGAGAACACGTTTCCTAACCCTTATGATACTATCCAGTGGTCAGAGTCTAAGTAAATTCTTTAATTTTCATAAATTACTACTGCAAGTGTAAGAAATTTAGCTTCTGCCACAGTTGCAAAAGTATTTACGAATAAAACTGAAATGAATGCATTGGGTTCAGGAGCAGAATCCAGGGCAATTCTGTGCAGGAACTTGGCATAAACCTTAGAAATATCTCAAGCCTTCCAAGGCTCTTCATAGGACACCATCATAACACCAGAGATCCACATGGTTTGTGGCTTTTACTGCTGTTACGTCTGAAAGCAAGGTTGATATTTAAGAGTCAATACCAAATGCAAATTCTATATTTAGGAGGTACTGCTGACACTAAGTAGTAGCTGCACTGTAAGCATTTTTAAACCAGTTTTATATAAATCTGAACGGGTTCCGAACATCCTCAATCTGAAGTGCTGTTCCTAACAGCACTTTGTCAAATGACAAATCTCACTCGCAGCAATAACACTGTTTCCAAAGAGAACACAAAATATTTTCATCTCATTTGAAATGTGAATTCACAATCACTTGGTACAGCCACAATTAACAGTTCCCCTCTCTAGATCTCAAGCAGGCACGCATGCTTGTAAAAAAAGAATGCGTAATAAGACATCTCAGAAATACCGGGCACAGCAGGTGAGGAAAATGGATGTGTAAGCTATATGCTGAAGTGTAATTAAGTTCAAGTGTAAATAAGTTTCTTCAACTCCCTTTTTGACCAATGTCATCTGAAACAGCATTTGAATAACTTAAGTCACCAAGACATTATCTTGATTTTCAAAGACAGTTTTGGGTAGCACAAAATGCCCATGCTTTCAGCTGACAGATTCTGGCAGCCACAGATAGATGACTAAGCAGCTCATGTTTGACACTAATTACTTTTTTCCCATTATTTCCTGTAGTCGCTTCCCCTAAATGTGCTATAAATCTGCCCTTCACTCTTGAGTGTGATTGCTTCTCATATGTTTAATCATGTTTTTTTGACTTTACCTTGTGAAATTATGAAGACAGAGTTACACAGAGTTACCTCAGTTCTACAGACTATCACCTGTACAGTCAGAAAAATGTTGCATCTAGATGACAAATTTTCCTACTGATATCAGGCATCTGTGTAGACCCATTCTATTATTGTACACTTTGTACAAAATGTTTGTGCATTCTATACGAGTGTTACTGCACATCATTGCCATTTCCTTACATAAACTGGTCAAGATTGTTTTCATATTGTTCTGACGGAACAAGGTAAATGGCATGATTTTGTAAAAGTGCTCATGAGTGACTAAATCCAATGGACCTACCAATTTACCATCTACTGAAAAAATACCAAAAAGCATTTACTGATGAAAAGGAAAATTTGAGTTGTTCGGAGTACAGTATTTGGGGATTTGAAACAATCACTTAGCAATAACTATATTGTTACAAGGTGTGAAATGCAAGCTGTATAAATGCTAATAAGTAGTGATGTGGAAGATTCAACCCTAAATCCCTACAAACTCCAGCTGAAAATTGAACACAATGTGCCAAAGAATCTGAAAAGCACAAGAGGAAGCAGGCCAAGCAAGCAATAAAGAATATAACTGGAATACAATCCAAATTACTTGGGTATATTTCTGCTGTGCTCTTATTTAATTGATGATATTCAAGAAAATAAGCAAAGTAAGGAAAATCAGTGAAGTAAGGACGTGGAAGAGAACACACATGCACTCTGTCACATAGTTTTACTAGAGTCACTGTCAAGTAACTAATTAAGCTTGTATCTAATCATAAAACAGCATGAGAGCAATCTTAAATATGTTGTGGTACTTGCTAGCAATTTTGTGTATTCATAAAATAACACATTTTGGTTATCAACGGTGGGGAGCGCTTGTTACTAAGAGTCAGATACTTTAGTGAACATATTCACGTTCTCAGAGAATTTATAAGCCAAAAGAATTCTCTGATCCCTATAAATTCACTCTGACCTAAACAAATGCACAAGCTGAAAACAGGAGCACTGGCAGCAGTAAATTCACTGTTGTTTTATTTTTGTTTTCTTGTATGTTTGTTTTTTTTAAAACTTATGTTACAACACAGAATACTTCCAAATGTTCTGAGAATAGTCACAAGCCCATTTTTTGTTTAACTCATTTTTCTTCAATACAGAAGAACCAGAATGTTCAACGAAAAACAAACAAACCAACAAAAAAAAGGGAAATGTGGGTTAAAAAAAACACCGATTAAATCAGTGTAAACTATAATGGTTGCATTTCAGGAATATTTTATTCATTCATTCCCAATACTGAAATAAATTAATGACTATCAAAAGAGGCCACATACTTCTCATTTTCTTCAATCAATTCTACTCACAAATTGTCTCCAATGGTCCTTTCTCTTCCCTAATTTTCACAATGGGAAAGCAGTGCTCCCCAAACGCACTTCAACAAGTATGTGACTTACTGTTAACACCTTCATTTACGTTATTCGGAAAATTAAACAAGCGAACAACGAGAATTTTTTTCATTAGCAAGCAGTATGATGTTATTGTTTTATGAACATTGAAGGAAAAAGACTTAAATTTCAAATATTGTATCTAAACCCCAAATCACTACAGGATCTGGATGGAGCCTAAGCCTACATGCAGAAATATTTCAGGGAATGGTAGTTCACAGTTTACCATCTTTTTGCCTTGTTGTCCTTCTCACTTTCTTTTTCCCTCCCAACAAGAACATTCAAGGACCTCTGTCCACAACATGCATTTCTTTTTCCTTTTTTCTTTCCTCTGCATGTTTTGAAACAGAGTGGAGGAATAAAGCAGGAAAGACCACAAAATTAAAGTATTGTTAATAACCAGTTAGAAAGTACTCTGGGATTTGAGATACTGGGATAATACTGTTAAGAAATTTGATAAGATAAAGAAAGATGTATTTTGGTTTTTGTTTCTTATTTAATGTGCCCCAACATCAGACCATCACTAGAATTTCATAGGGAACATACTGAATACAATGAACTATGTAGATATGACACTTGTATACCAAGGAGGAGTATGGTAGGTAAATAACATGCTTCACTGCAAAAAATTGGCTTTCTGGCACCGACATGCTATGTGCTCTATAATCTCTTAGGAATTATTTTTCTTCCAGAAAGAATTTAAATAATTAGATAGCCATTAATTTATGTTATATTTGATAGTAGGCAATATGCATTACTGCACTGTAAAAACAATTCTCATACTAAGTCTAGGAACACTGCTTTACTTATGAGCAGACAGTATGCTAGAACATTGGAAATCAAACTATAAAAATGTCAACAGCAACAATGCTAATGAAATAAACTTTTAACTATAGGAAAGGGCAGCACAGAATGGTCCTTGCAGACACTGTCCAGAACAAAGATGTGAAGAACAAAAAAAGAATTTATCCAAACTGACAGATGAATGATCTGCAATGCCCACGAAAATGTGAAAGTACAACTTCATCCTTGACTGTCTCAGTTTGCTGAACAAGTTGTTTCTGAACAAAATGGTATTTTCCTGCAGCAACACTAGGCAGGGCAATTCCCATTTTGTGTAGCAAGTAATTAAGTATTTGAATAACAACAAAAGGAGAGACCTCTACAATTCTTTCAACTGGAACAGAAGGTTCAATGAACACAAAAACTGCATATTTTTAATGTGTCATACTAGTTAGGGTCAGATTGTTCTGGCTGTTCCATAATCAAGAAAATGCAGATTTCTAGAAATAATACGGTTGCAAGGAGAATTGTCTTCTGCCATAATACTGTTCAGTGGAAACCCTGTGCTCCCTAAAGTAACAGGAAAGTAGGGTGTATGTTCACTGCAAGTATAGAGCACAAGGAAAAGAATTCAGATATGGAATAGTTCCCTGTACACATTATGGAGTTCCAAGAAAAAAAACAATGCAGCTAAATCAAGTTGTATTCAGTTCACAAACAAGATCAGAGTGACATACATGTTTCCATTTCAGCCTTGCTCAGGTACATACATTGGTCCACTCTTCTGAAAATTCATTTTAAAATTAAACATTGTAATTCTAGGTTCTGGCAAATGGCACTACAATGATGACTTATTCTTTATTTTAACCTATATGCCATGACAGGAAAATGTTCAACAGAAATAACAGTAAATGCAGTAATTTAGAAAGAAAGAAACACCTGGAACATTATCTACAGTCATTGGTGAAATACCAGGAATACTCATGGCAGTAAAAACTAAACTGAAAGAATCTAAATAAAGTTGGAAAAAGTATTTGTTTGTTCTACATTCATTATGTAATTCACCTTTCAATCCAAATAAAAAAGATTTCAAATCCTTTTAAACTATTCAAAGGCAACATATTAGACTTGGTATAAAATAACTACATCACTTCCTGTGATCTACAAGATCAAACTTTAGTGATAAAAAACATCAACTTCTGATAGAAAGGAAAATAGGCATCTGCCTGCCCTGAAGCCAAATTTCTTTCTTCTCTACAGATGAATCAGTTTTCCTTCTATCCTTCGGAATGCTACTAACATTAGTTAGTGCCTCTCCAGTGGCTGCTGCAATTACAGCTCCAGATTCCGCAGATGACTATGCTTATTTGTGTTTTTAATCATCTAGCTAGCCTTAATATTAAAGGCAGTAAGAAATGCTCAGAAAATCTCAAACACTTCTAAGAGTATCCTCGCAATTTCAAGGTTATATCAAAAGAATTCCTTCCTTTCTTTCTTATGCCATTTGGCAGCCCAGGAGATGTATTTAGGTTTTGAGTTTCTTATTTCATTTTCCACTTATCCACACAGAACAGTCTTTACCAGGAAGATTACGATCTGGATTTCATTATTCTCATCTGAACTCCATCTAAGCCTTTTTTCTTTCTTTGCTTATTTTGGAGATTAGTTTTGATTTCCAGAGAACTCGCTGTCTGTAACAATATATTACTAACTACTCAGTCATGGTTTCCAGTTCAGTGTCACTATAAGACAGTTTGAATATACCAGTATCTGCTTTTTCCCCACCTGATGTAAAGTGTCACAGTCCCTGCAACTTTCTCCCATTCATCCAGCAAGACAGATCCTAATGCATGTTTACAATTGTGGTCTCAAAAGTAATTACACAGAACAAGAGTTGTTACTTCCCCTTGCAAAAAATTTTTGACTTTTCACCCCTAGAGAACCGTAGTGAGGTCTGCCAAAACTACTTCCAAGTAGGTGAGGGAAACCTATTATTTTTACTAGATACAAAACAATGTTCAGTTGAGTTCTACACACAGAAATCCAACAAAACCCATTTGCTCAAGATGTTAATGTGCAGTCAGTCCTGTATTTTCCCAATTTTCTTGTACTTCAGTACTTGTAAAAATGAAAACGTTATCATTAGGAATTCCCCCAAAGCCTGGCTAATTTAATCTCATACATTCTATGGAAATGTGCTCATAAATTCATATGAGACACTATGTGTTTATATCTATATGACAGAACCTGATGGTTCTACAAATGACTCAGTCTACGTGGCCCACATCTAGAGACTCCATCCAGACTCTGCCATTTTGCTGACGAGAGAAGAGTTGGTAGGTGGTGTGTACATCCAAATAATCAAAGTCTACATATTACAACTAAAAGTGGGCAAGTACTATTAGTACATTTAGGCAAGAATTAATTACATGAAAACAGCAGAAAAGAAATTTGAAGGAGTTGGTTGCTTGTTTTAAGAAACTTAAATGTACTGATGAATAGGCATGTTATGACAACTGTGCTTATGGGGCTGTGTTGAACTGCAGCTAAAATTTTGATGTTTTAAAGCTTCTGTTTGGTTTGATGGCATGAAACACCATCATCCACTAACAATCAAGCAAGAGAACTACTGAATTACTAATACTGTCCGTCACCTTCAGAAGAAACAGAGAACACATATTGTAAGCCTAGGGTGTCACCTGTTAACCCAAAGAGTGATTTACACTCTTTGGCTGGTAGAATATTAGGTTTGGACCAGGCCACAAAGTCTTTTTTTTTATTATTCCACATACCGTAAGTCTTTTATGCTTCCCCTCATGTATTAAAGTGCTTACAACAGGGGAGAAACTCACATTATAACAGCAATGAATTTTTCTGCTATACAAACATGCAACAAAAATAAGAATCTTCATCACCTCTCGTTAAGCTGAGCGTCTAACTAAAGGCATTTTACAGTCAGAAAAGCTGAACTGATAATGTCAGGACTCCAACTGTTTCAGGGATTTAGAGAAAGCTCTTAACATTTTATGATTCTATTTTAAGTTTTAGTAAGTATAATAACTAAGATACAAATATTTGCATCTTAGTGGCCTAGAAAAATGCTGAGATACAGAAATAAGTTTATACTGCATATTGATCTTTGAAATAGCTATCTGACATTTGCAAGTATTTTCACAATCCAGTACTATAATTTACAATGGCCAGTGTCATTATTGGAAAAACTGAGGTTTGAAACAGTTAACACAGGATGAAGACAAATTTAGGCTAAATCAGACTCACTTTAGTATAGGCTAATGCCATTTTGTAATCTTTTTTCTAATGGGCGATTTTATATTACAAGTTTTTTGGTGTCTAACTGCACAGCAAACATCAATGCCTTGAATTTGGAAAGAGTTGAGGGTCTTCATCTTTGCAGAAGACACCCAATACTCTGCAAGATCAAATCCTCAAAGAGGAATAAAATCCTTTAATTAAAGCTATTTCTTTAGCTCAGTGTTATTTCTAACTTATGAATTGCCAAAGGCATTGTTTTACTCATGTTTCGATGGAATACTTAGCACAGCGTGAAATAGATGGCATCTCCTCTGTAGCAAAAGTGAAAGGTTGACTTCTGCCTAGGGCATCTTTTATTCTCTATGGAAGCTTAGAGGTATAAACTGAAGCATGATAATTAAACCTTGAAGAAAAAAGTAGTGACGTTACAACAACTGTTCTCATGCAATGACATATATTGTGTTGTGATATTTTTAGTTTTCAAGATTAACTTGATAATTTTATTAATTTTAAATGGAGTTACACTATATTAATGGGACACGCTGATAGCCAGTAAATCTTACTTAGAACTCCAAATAGAAGTGCAGGTTATTGACTATTGACAAAAAAAAAAAAAAAAGGATACTTCATCTAATTTCTTTCTTCAATAATTTTCAGCATTTACATTTATTATACATGCCATATTAAAAAGGTGGTTTTCATACTCTCCAGCACCCAAGGAAGGGAAAATAACAAACAATGTAACGGAAGTGCGTAAAACCTGAGGCAGTAATACATCATCGCCAAAATCCATTGGTCTTGTTTAAGTGATGAACACATTTGCACTCAAATATTTTGCTGTTTCTTCCTTTGGTAAAAGCTATCAAAGCAGCAGTCTCCTACTGAGGTGTGTCAGAACTAATGTAGCTGAATGTAGTTCACCGTAATTGAAAGTAATTCATGCTGTCACATTTACTGTAACGAGAGGTCACGTCTCGAGGGCCATAAACGTTGTTCACATTAATCGTAACTGACACCTTCCTCCTCCTTCAGGGAAATTCAGGCATATTACATGGCTTAGCTCACATTCTTTTTAGACATCTGAACTTCTTGATGTTTTCTGGGAGGAGGGAGGGCTGCCATTTGGTTTGAGGGGGAGCTGGTTTTTTGTTTGTTTGTTTAGAAAAATAAGCAACGGATTGTGCCTTGTACGTTACAAAGTCATCTCGTACAGCAGTACATAATAAATACAATTATATCAGTCTTAAAAAATCCCACAGATTACTAAAAGTAACGATTTAAAATCTGCGTATTCTGAGAGCATAAGCAGTCCTTAAATTACATATACATATAAGGCACGTTTAAAAGCAATAATTAAGAATGCAACACACTACACAACCATACCAAGTGGACTGCATGCATTAACCTTTTACTAGTAATGAAAGACAGCATAAATTTGGAATCCTAAGGTCACACAATGAACAATGTATTCATTTTTGAATGTTAAAATCTGTACCGAGCATGCCTGGGATCGGCACCTTTATGTATTTCAATCCCAGTATTTAAATAATGATACCATTGCCATCCTGAAACATTAACTACTCACTTCCTTTTTTACAGCACATAAGACTAAACTTTTAGCTTCCCATTTGACAGAGCTACATGATGGGAGAAAGCTCTTGAAAGCACATACTACATGTACTCCATGTATAATTAATAGAGTTTACAGAAAGTGACAAGCTTTTAATCTGTGCACTTAATTTATCCTGGGAACAGAGTTAAACTGTTAAAGATGCCAAAGAAGTAAAAAGGGCATGCAGAAATGCACTGGAAATAGTAGGATGTGCTTGTTGACCACAGAATAACCTTCATTTCTTGGTTTTATTTTTGTAACAGCAAATGGTAAATAGCTGAGAACATAATAAAGAACTTTTTCCCTCCAGTATTTGTTATTTATTAATAATTACTAGATAATATTTTACTGTACTGTTTGGTGGGTTTTTGTTGTAGTTTTTACAGGGTTTGTGTGTGTGTGTGTGTGTGTGTGTGTGTGTGTGTGTGTGTGTGTGTGTGTGTGTGTGTATGGCTTTTTTTGTTTGTTTTTATAGTATATGATACATTTTATCAAATTTCTTGGAGCAGAAACTCCGAGAAATTCGTCAACGTCATTTAATTTTAGTGAGGTGTCCTGAAATTGTCTCATCTTCTAAATACTAGTTGCTGTAGAGCTAACAAATATTCCTATGACCCCAGCAGAAAAATTGTGCCAAAAGACCTGGTCCTGCTCTTTTCAATAAAAAATGGACCTCCCAACCCAAAAAATAAAAAAAAATCAACAGCAGAAACACAATTTCATTGAAATAAGAAGGTCTTATTATGGTTATTCTTGTTATTTTCAATTATTTAACTATCCTTATGTTTTTGCTACCACTAACCACTTCCAAAATAACCTACGTTTTGCTCTGAAACAGGTATGCAGTTCACACTGCCTATTTCCACTATCATGTATTTCTAGGGGGCAGTGTCTACAAATACTCTGTAAGAAAGTTCTTGTTGTGCCAAACATAGGATTAACACGAACGGAAATCTTTGCTTCTCTCTAAGAGGCACTTTCACACACATACCTCACTGAATTCCTAATTTCACAGGTTGCCTTTGTCTTTATTGCCAAGATATTGTCCGTTGGGAAAAGAGGTCAAGAACTACAGTGAAATGAAGCGGGCTGCTCTGAAAGTAATACTTCCTAATTTATTACGTTTACTATTCCTCCACGCTGAAAAAAATGGAAGCCATTAACATTCATCAACACATGCTGAACACGTATGGAGACACAACAGTGGATGAGAGCACAGTGAGGAGGGAGTGGTGCACTGCAGCAGCAGCAACAGTGGGTCACCTCTGTTGGTGCAGATGTTTATCAGCAGGCTCTTGTTCACCACTGATGAAAATGCACAGCTAACAGTGGTGACTATATTGAAAAATAGTGTTTTGTAACTGTGAATTTGCTCTATCAAATAGTGTTATTGTGCTCTTTGTATCAGCTGTGGAAATCAATAGAAGGCATTACTTTTGGAGAGACCTCTGTATATTCCAACAAATCATCATTGCTATTACTGTCTCATTATTATATAAAATATATGTAATTAAATACTAACTAATGTGATTTTTACTTTACAAAGACCATCCTTATTGTTTTATTAAATATAAGCCAAGAAGTTAAAAATACATTTGGACAATAAAAAGCTTTGTATTACTGAAAAGACTACACCTATTTGAACCAAGTGATTTAGTAGCTTAGTACTCTGGTTAATTCAACAGTATTCACCAATTCCAAAGGCTTTGCTGAGAAGCAAAGTCATCACCAGTTTACAACCCTGAATAAGCTCAGTATTTCAGCTATTTGCAGATGTTCAAAAGCTTATTTTTGTACAATAATAGTAAAAAAGAAGTAAGTAGCCTGGTACTTTATTAGATTTTAGGGTGGATCAAGAGATATTTTATTAACATGTCGGTAAACTCATCAGATTTGTCTGTCTCCTGTTTTATTTCTTGATCCTTCACTGCACTCTCTCCCAGCACGGCTGGCAGCATTTAGATATGTTAAGTTATCCCAGTTTGGGGGCCCAGACCTCCAGAGGTGAAAGTCCTCTTCATTCCTACTGGAAGTTAATTCCTGTAACTCACCCCACTAGCGTTTAGAAAGCTCTCTACTCTCTAATATAACTTTACTCACAGCCAGTAGATCACCAGCAGTTCTTGAGCCAACGTTATAGTTTAGCTTAAGAAGCTTTTCCTCTCTCCTTCCTATTCCCCCAATGAAATTCTCTCTCGTTCTTCAATTTTCCCAACTGAAAAATGTCAAGCTGTTCACTCTTCCTTCCAAAATCATCCTATTATCTTTTCTCTGCACCTACTTATTGGAATTAATTGATCCACAAGAGGAGGATGAATTTACCCTCTATTAGAAAGCAATTTTGAGAGTTCAGAGTATGCACATAAACCTGTTATGTAATTTAAAAACATACATTTATTTACACGTCTCTATTTCAGTGAATACCTCTAAGCTGCCTGTCTTCAAATCCTTGCTTTACGGCTGAAATTGTCCTCGCTTGAACTCCAGCAAAGAATCAGCACTAGTTATTTTCAATCACATTTGATCTATATTTCTTACCCTGTTATTTGTGAAACAACAGGTTTACATTTCTGCTAGAGCACCTTAACTGTTTTTCCTCTCTATACAAACATACAGAGCTTCACAACACTTCACCTGTGGGAGTCCTCGTGTGGGTGTCCTTAAAACGTATGTGAATTTTCTTAGGAAAGGATTATTCTGTTCACTTTGCCTGAAGCTGTCTTTTCCCGTGTTACATAAGCCTTGATGATGTCTGCACTGTTGTGTAGTCATCACGTCTGGAGTTAGTCAACAGCCTCTTTTAAGTCAAAAGGAACAGGATTGACTCCAGAACTTGGAAAGCATCCAGTGACACTTGGTAGTAATAATGCTTTGTTTGGATGAGAGATGTTGGACAAATGTAAAGCCTTTTTACTGCTGTTGCAAAATATGGTTAGATCAGATATTCTGGCAACACGCTTGTCAGTTAGAGTCCGTGACAGCAATAAGAAAAGCACAAAGAAGTTAGCCAGGCAATCAGCCCCTAGGATTATTGAAAAATTCCACATTTCTGTAAAAAGGCAGAATGATTTTGCCTTCATTTGCCATCAGCCAGAAGTAGGATTTTAAGGGACTATGCTATCTGCCTATTTTCATACTAAGTTTTCTGTACTGGATACTGATACAGACATTCTAAATGCTCTCACTTGTGGTTTTTCTATCTATTGAATGAGTGTATCCTTTTATTATAGCTTGCTTTCCCAAAAGATTATAAAAGCACTACAGACAGAGCCATGCTGATACTACTTAGCCAAACCAAGAGAAGATAATTTGAAAATTAGATAATAGGGTATTGAAAATATTACCTCACCTCTAACAACTGAGAGCACTGCAGGACTCAATGTTTTATGCCTCAGGTTTCAGTTCATTACATAAGCAAGTGCAGTACAAACATTATCAAATGACAGGATTAACTTCCGAAGAGCAGCGTTCAGATGCCATCCATTCTCCCCTCCAGAAAAGCATACGGATCTCAAGAAAAGACCAACCTAGGATAACACAGCTGAGCTGCCAGGTAACCCGGAGCATTTTCCAGACCAAAACCTGCAGCCTCACGCCAGCTGCTGGCTGTGTAGAACACTTTGTTAGAAGAGCTGAGAAAGTGCAAGTCAGGTAAAGCCTGAAGTCAGGCAGCAAAACACTACTACAGCGATGGCACAACATTAGCACTGAAATTCATTAGACATGCTGTGCTGTCTTCAAGACAGCAACTGATACCAAGCTTGCTTACCACCCTGCGTGTGAAATTCACAAATTCGACAAAAAAATCCATGGAAAGTAAGCTGTAAGTGCAGCAAGGAAAGAAAATACACCATACTTACTCATACACCTTGCATTCTCCCACCTTTCTAACATTACTGACTGCGTTTGCTCTCAACTAGAAAGGACAGACTTTACATTCACTTTGCTCTTTATTATTTCAGATTGGCTAGCACAACAGATATTCTACTTCTAAACTACTGCTAAACTTTGATCATATGTAGGTTGCTCTGCAAGTAATGCCTACTATTTATTTCCACGGAAATTACAACAGACACAAAAAGCACAATAACATTATTTGATAGAGCAAAATCTCAGCTACAAAACACTGCTTTCCAACAGTCACCGTGCTTGTAAACATCTGCACCAGCAAAGGTGACCCACTGTCACTGTTGCCACTGCTGAAATGCACTACCCACTGCCTCACTGTGCCTGCATCCACTGTTCGGTCTCTAGAAACATTCCTTGTTCCCAAACTAGCTAGCATTACATCTACTCTTTGTATTCTCTAATTAAACCTCTGACTGCACTGCGTACCGGTTAGACAGTTTGATAGCACCGTAAAACCTCATACTGGCTCAAAATAAAGTAGCCTGATAAATTACAGCTTACTGGCTGTTTAGGGTCTCTATTCCAGCATCTAAGAATCATGTGGAGAATACGCACTCTCCACCTACCACTAGCATATAGAGAGCAGCGATGAAACTAAGCATTGCAAATTAAAAGCAAGAATCTAGCCTACACAAACAAAGTTTGTGTAAGAAAAGATTAGCAGAGGACTGATAAACTTTAAAACAAAACTGAAAAGCAAGTCATAACAGGATATAAACTTTCATGCACCAATCACTTGTTCAAATTGTTTAGGTTCATAGTGATTTAAAGTGGATTCTTGGAATATTCTTCTGTTGCCTACAATACAATGAACTAGTTCACTCGCAGCAGTTCCTAGCATGTGTGTGGCCACATCATAAATAGCTAGATAAACTGCTTAGCTTCAATACCAAAAAAGCTAATACACACTAACTTTTCCCTTGACTGAACTGTATATGTTATTTTCTAGTTAGCAAATATTAGTAATATTTACATATTATAATATGTATTAAAATGTATAGAGCAAAGTCTGCCCTGAATTATAGATTATATGGCAGGAACGTTATAGTCCTTATACTGTGCCTACTTGAAAAATGTTAGTGTATCAATTTTATGAAAATTAGTTCAAGTTCTTTAGACTTTATTCTCATACCCATCTTTAATTGCTTGCCCAAACAGATTAAGTTCTAAATAGAGCAAATGAAGTACTTGAGGTTCACAATGAAACATCTGACAACTTCCATGAAGCCTGCCAGGATAGCATCTTTTTGCAGATAAAGTGCAGTCTGCCTGAACAATAACTTCACTTTCTATAAAGAATGCAGATGGTTAGATACCAGTGTGATAAATGTTGTACAAACTTCACATGTAAGATGTAAGCACGCAGCTATTGCATTCATCTGATATGAATTACATTTAGCATTTAATTTGCAAGAGAATATCTATCAGTTTGACATCATATGACAAATATTTTACTGTGCTCTTACGTTTTTGTGCCAGCTCACCTCAATTTAGCAACACCAGTGCACTAACAATAATCAGCCATGAAACCATGCCAACATTTAAAAATGCACGTGTTAAGACTTCGTCCCACAACAGCCAAAGGTCAGCTACACAGAAAAAACATACTGAGAAGACCAAGTCCTCAAATTTCTTTGCTACATCCACTCTAAAATTACACAAAACAAAAATTAAAGAAAAAAAAAACCACCACAACCTGTGAAACCACTACTTGTTTTCCTCAGCATATTCATATCTATCTCCCAAGTACAGCATTACAACTACCAAAATGCTGTATGCCCTGCAGCTAACTTCTATAGGTGCCTCAGTATTTTGAGCCACTTGAGGACTGCACTTAATGTTATACTTCTTTTACTGACAGAAGCAATACCTTAAAAGCAAAACCACAGTAATTCATTGCTAATCAAACTGCCCAACACCAAAATCCAAATGGAAAATCATTTCCCTCCAAGACTCAAAGATGCAGAAGAAAAAATGAGTTTTACAGCAGGGTTTCAGGGAAGAGGATTGAAAAGGATGTATTAATTCACTAATTTATTGAACCATTAGGAATACTTCAGAAATATGCTTTAAGATGTTGTGGCTCTTTTAAACACACTTTAACATATCATGCTCGAGACTATTTTCCTATCATTTATCATGTATTTATTCAGATCTCAGAAAGCTCCAACTAGAAGGTCTGAGTCGAGAAGTCTCATAGTTTGCTAAAATATATTTGCCTGACCAACCTTGCGGCCTTCTATGATGGCATATCTGCACCAATGGACAAGGGAAGAGCCACTGATGTCATTTATCTGGACATCATTAAGGCCTTTGACACAGAATCCCACAACATTCTTCTCTCCAAATTGGAAAGATACGGTTTTGATGGGTGAGCTGTTCGATGGATGAGGAACTGGTTACAAGATCATATCCAGAGGGTGGTGGTCAATGGCTCAATGCCTGGATGGAGGTCAGTGATGAGTGGTGTCCCTCAGGGGTCAGTACTGAGACCAGTGCTCTTCAATATCTTCCATAATGACATCAACAGGGAGATCGAGTCCACCCTCAGCAGTTTGTAGATGACCATCAAGCTGTGGGGTGCTGCTGACACGCCCAAGGGATGGGATGCCATCCAGAGGGACCTAGATAGGCTCTAGCAGTGAGTCAAGGAGAACCTTTTGAGGCTCAGCAAAGCCAAGTGTGAGGTCTGGCACCTGGGTTGTGGCAAACTCCATTATCAGTACAAGCTGGCGGTATAAGGATGGAGCACAGCCCTGCTGAAAAGGACCTGGGGGTACTGGTGAATGGCAGCTGGACATGAGCTTCAAGAGAAGTGTGGCCAGCAGGGCAAGGAAGGTGATCCTGCCCCTCTGCTCTGTGCTGGTGAGACCTCATCTGGAGTACTGTGTCCAGATGTGGAGTCCTCAGTACAAGAGAGACAAGGACCTGTTGGAGCGTGTCCAGAGGAGGGCCACAAAAATGATCCCAGAGATAGAATACCTCTCCTGCAAGGACCGGCTGAGAGAGTTGGGGCTGTTCAACTTGGAGAAGGCTCTAGGGAGACCTGAGAGTGGACTTTCAGTATCTAAAAGGGGGCTGTAAGAAGGAAGGGGACAGACTCTTTAGCAGGATCTGTTGTAATAGGATAAGAGGAAATGGTTTCAAACTAAAAGAGAGGAGATTAAGGCTGGAGATAAGGAAGAAGTTTTTTACAGTAAGGGCACTGAGGCGCTGGCACAGGTTTCTCAGAGAGGTGGTGGTGCCCCGTCCCTGGAGACATTTGAGGTCAGGCTGGAGCAGGTTCTGAGAACCAGATGGAGCTGTAGGTGCCCCTGTTCATTACAGGGGAACTGGACTAGATGATCTTTAAGGGTTTCTTCCAACTCAAACAATTCTACAATTCTATGATTCTATTCTTCTCCTAAATTTCTGCTCAAAGAATTCAACACTGTGACAAGTCTGAAGGCTGAGACTGTAGGGTCACAGCATGTCTGTATTAGTTTATCCTGCAGTAGAAGTTATGGTTCATATCAGACGTGTCCATGATAACATATTTCTTCAATTATTCACAGCACATAATGTAGAGTTTGTAAAAGTTTTTGACAGCTGTAGTAGGTCAGAAGATCCTTAATCCAGTATAAGACCTAATAGGCCAAAGAGACCACACCTGCACTGCAGGCAGTCTGTCAATGAAAAGCTGATCTGCTGAAAACAGATTTAGCAAACTTGAAACAGCTAAGTGGATTTACGTGAGTTCAGAATGCTACACCATGTGCCTATGGCATTTGTATTAGTACTTCCAGCCTCTAAGCCAGACTGAACAGTTTAGTTTTAATGAAGTTTGACCTCAAAGGCTAGGTTTCCCACAGTTCCTCATTCTAAATACTGCTGTGGTTTTAGGCCCGTTCTGCAACCTCTCTGCAGTATAAGGCATGCAGGGAAGGACACTGATGAGCCATTTTTTCCCCCAATATATAAGCTTATGAAGGCAAAACCATTTCACCTATGTGAGGACAACTATTGGGTATGCATTGCTGCAGTTAATTAAAAAAAGTTGATAAAAAATTGTGCAGAGGGACAGTTTTAACACAAATCAGTTCATTGATCTGTCTCACAACACAGCTGTATTCAGTTAAACCAGTGCAATCAAAGAAGCAGAAACATGCATTGAAGGGTGAAGGCAATGCTCAAGCAAACAGTGGAACTGAAAAGTGTTCATCAAGTTAAAACCTTACATGTTATACCTTTCAAAAAAAAAGTGCAGGTTTTAGAAGAGTCTAAATAAAAGTAATAAAGTGGCACGGGAAGCTAAATGAAGATTTATCATCTAGCAGGAAAATTCTTATGGTATCAAGAGTCAGAGCCTTCCAGTAGCTTCAGCAGAGGTAGATAAGAAAGCAAAGGTAGCATGATACCAGATTTATTCTTGCAAGAACTTGAAGAAGGGACCACAGAAGTTACCAGTACAAGCAATAAAACTTTAAAACCAAGCAGAAATCATTGTTACCTGATTCATCATATGACAAAAGCGTAGACTGGCTTTGCCTCTGGGTAGACTGAAACAATGACTGCCAGCAGCTCAGAGAGGATTTTAATCTGACTTTATGGCTACCAAACAGATTTACTCAGCTCAGTGAATAAAAGCTTCCACTTTCCTTCAGGATGAAAAGCAGCGCCATTCAATCAATGCAGAGGAAAGAAATTCACCTATGAATAAAGACATCCCCTTTAACAAATTTTAGCTAACTCCAATCTGCCTTCAAAATATCTCTGATGTTCTCTGTCCTTCCTTGGCTGAGATCCTAACTAAACTTGTCGGAAGAAAACCAGAACACGTGAAACAGCATGTAAGCATTTGTAGTGAATACTCAAGCCTTCCTGTCATTCATGGAAGAGCAGGGTGAGAAGCTCTGACTGGTCTCTAAAAGAATTTCATATAGGATTTTAAAATGTCCATTTACCTTGGCCCTGAGCAAGTGGGATAGCGGACAAAGGGCATCCCATCTGTGTTTCTAGAATGGTCAGTACAGAGCATGTGGGGTGTCTACTGTAGCACTGCAACAGTCTGACAGTGCTTTTCCATACTACTTGTTTAAAACTTTCTCCTTACATCTTGTCAGAATTTATATACATAGCTTAAGTTTCCAGCATTAAGACGAGTAGCATCAATGCATCAGAGAGGTTTAAGATTTGGAACAGAAAATAAAATAATACAGTCCAAGAGCCACAAGGCCTATTCAGAACTCCTTCAGTCCTATTATTCATAGGTTCTGAAGCAAGATGTCCTCAAATCTTTTAAACCAGATTATTCTTAAAATAAACAATATATAATAAACCATTGTTAAAAACGGAATGAATGACACGTACGAGATTAGCATATGGTTGAATGTTAAAGCGAGGGTGATGCATGAAGACAGAAGATTCAAGCGAGGATATAATAATTGGTGTACTGATGAACATTCGGCTGAATATGAGCCAGCAGTGTGCCCAGGTGGCCAAGAAGGCCGATGACATCCTGGCTTGGATCAGGAATGGTGTGGAGAGCAGGACTAGGGAAGTCATCCTGCCCCTGTACTCAGCATTGGTGAGGCACCACATCGAGTACTGTGTTCAGTTTTGGGTGCCTCAGTACAGAAAGGACATTGAGGTGCTGGAGCAGGTCCAAAGAAGGGCAACAACGCTTGTGAAGGGCTTGGAGAATATGGCCTACGAAGACGGACTAAAGGAACTGGGGCTGTTTAGTCTGGGGAAGAAAAGGCTGAGGGGAGACCTTACTGCTTTCCTCAAATACCTGAAAGGTGATTGCAGTGAGAGCGGGACTGGTTTCTTCTCACTGGTGACAGGTGACAGGACAAGGGGAAATGGCCTCAAGTTGTGCCAGGAGAGGTTTAGGTTGGATGTCAGGAAAAACTTCTTTATAGAAAGGGTTGTTAAGCACTGGAACAGGCTCCTCAGGAGGTGGCTGAGTCACCATCCCTGAATGTGTTTAAAATCCTTTTGGATGTGGTAATCAGGGACATGATTTAGCAGTGGGGTCTTACAGTTAGGACATTATGGTTGGGTTGAGATTGGACTTGATGATCTTGAAGGTCTTTTCCAACCTGAGCAATTCTATGATCCTGTGATTCTAATGACTTGCAAAACAAAATGTAAAGAATGAACACAGTTAACAACTATGTCAGCCTACACAAAATGAAGTTTGGAAAAACTGAGCAAGTCTACCATGATTTCACAGACAGTAATTCACACTAGGCAAAGTGATGTGATCTAATGCATAATGGGAACAAACTGGATTAGCACCAACTGTCTAGCAATGAAATGCCAATTGCTCAGAGGAAAAAAAAAAAAAAAAAAAGACTTCTAAATTGCCATCATAGATTAAGATTTGCCTTGGGACTTCAGAGAGGAATCCAGCTTGTTTCAGTAACTGAAGGGGAAGTGAATTATCAGCAGTTTTACATTTAAAAAAATCTACTTTGGATGATGGAAAGAGAACAGTATTTTTAGGAAGTCTTTTAACAGTGTTTTTAAGAGAACATTTTTATAGCCTGGGAAAGCAAAAAAAAAAAAAAATAGATAAAACAAGATTTTGACCAAGTTTTTTTTTTCAATAAACTGTCTTTCCTTTTTTCCTCTTCAAAACTGCTTCAGGCTGTCTTTGCTCCTACAGGTATATCTGTCGCTAGTGAAAACAATCTTATTCAATTTTCTGGTGCCAGATAGAGCTGAGCAAAAGCTCCACTTTCCCCAAACACAGAGCTCTTTGTTTAACACTCATTAAAATTGCACTAGATTAATTACAACTGCACTAAAGTTATTAAAAAATAAAGTGTCACATGATGCACGATCTCATTCCGAACAAATTCTGCACGAGTATATTGCTGTAATAAACTCTAGAACAGATGAAATAATCACACATTTCTAGTGCACTGAAAAATAACTTCCAGCTTAGTTGAATTTACTGAATTTCTTTAAGCTGAGCAACATCTCCACGAACAACTATGAGATTCATGCCAAGAAGACTGAAAAAGGGAGTTTAAGAACACAAAACCAAATTAATTTTAAGTGCATATACTGGTGTATCAATATTCATGTAAAATGGATGAAAGTACAGCTTTTGTATAGTAGTTAGCATGATTTAGAACACTTGAAATGCTTTGGCTAGTGAATTTGATTATATTCATCTTTACTACAGTTTCATGAAGTTCTTCTTGCTATATCCACTTTAAAAAACAACTAATACAACCTTTAATGCAGTGATTTTCACTAAAACAGATGACAACATATCAAAGATGTGAAAATATAAATATTAAATTCAAAACGTACAGACTCACATCAGTTCATACCCCCACACCACTACAATATCACGTTTCTAATATTTATTTTCTTCTCCACGTGCCAAAGCACAAATAACCAGAAAGATCTGTTCCCGTGCGTGATCAGAACACCTGACAGCTTGGTGGAAGGAAACAATAAAAGTCACTGGAGGCTTTGCCCAACAGTGGGGTCTGTAGAAAAATATGGAAATTACCTGTCTCCAGAAATTATCATTTTTTAAAACTTGTTACTTTTTAAGATAAGCAGCAGACTAACAGCTTGGTAAAGTACATGGTACACGTAAAGCCCCTTCTGCCCCCACAGACCTCCATTCTGGGATTTTAAAGGGTCACCATCCTCAACCTATTTATTGTTGACTACAGACTTCAGCTTGCTCAAAGAAAAGTAACACATTTTCCACTGTGATCACAGTCCCTTCTAAGGAAATGATTGAGAACATGATGGAATCCTAAAATATTTAACAAGAATGTATTTTAGAAGCTGCTGCTGCTGACAACTTTACTATTTCTGTGAGCATGTTTTACAGTATGACTTCCTTCCAATTTCCAAATGCTACTACCTTATTTGGGAATACCAAGATCAAAATCTTAAACAGGAAAAAAAAGCTCATAAATTGAGTGGAATGGAAGTCAGCAGGTAAATGTTGAATATTCTTTCACTACTTTTTAAGGATACAACCTTTAATTCACAGTATGATGACAAATATGAAGTAAAAGCTTCACCTTCTGAATAATGTTAGAAGTTAGTGTTAGACCAAGCTGTGAAAAAGCACCCAAAGCCTATGCACTCAGGGTCATGGTAGTGCAGAGAAGTAGATAGACTTGAACTAATATTTCATTTCTGCATGTATACCTGGTACATCTCACAAACAATGACAGTGGTCATACCAAGAAAGTACAGAAGGTACATGGGCACCTGAAACCAGACAGTGATTTGAAATGTCTTAAGATTTCATTCCTTATGTTTGACTCTCCTGTCCTTGATCACGCTTAGTAATAATTTGACCTAGAAGATCCTATTCATTTCACAGAGGCCCATCATGTGGGAACACTATTTAGTCTACACTTTATAACACCTCCAGAGTAGGGCCTTACTGTTTCCTCTGTCAACATGCAGGGATGAATTTCCTTCCAGTACTGCGTAAGAATATAAATATTTACTAAAAATAGTTCAGCATGAAGATGAGTCACATCATGTCCTTGGAGGCTAATTAAAAGTCGAGTCATTCTGATCAAGTATTACAATAACCAGCTAATAATCAATACAAAGCTAATCAAACAAACAATTACAGGATGAGTAAGTACTATCCTTCTAATGCAAGAATGGCTGAATCATGCCCTATATTTTAAAAGGTCTCACTGCATACTTAAATAATTTCCCTGCTTATAATGAGTTATGCATGATAACAAGGTATGAAATAATGGCTTTCTCTTTTGGAAGTAAATGAGAAATGTGTGTGGAACATTAACTTAATGAAATTTTGCTGAAGAACCCACTCATCACAAGTCACTTGCAATGCATTACAAACTGAAAAAAACTTGGCAGAAGCAGTTTGGTGAGCAATGGTCAGTTCTTGGCAGAATTATTTGCTTTTGACCTTGGCTTAGGCTAGTTAGGAAGATATTTCGTGTTTAAGGTTCAGGAATAAACATGCCAGCAGAATTATTCCAAATCATAAATCTCTCCGCTTAATACCATGTGCCCCAAGAAACTCGTTAGACGCTGTCTGCTGGAGGTAGGGAGGGACTGACACTGCATATCTCCTCTAAAGGAAGACTGTTAGTTAGTTAGTTAGTTAACTGTCTGGTCAAACAGAAGAAGACTAAACCATAACTTTTGGGAACCACAAGGACAGATAGAGAAGAATATCTATAAGGTGACTCTATTTGCCTTTTATTCTGCCACAAGCCTGGCAAGCAAATATTGATTTTTTTTATTATTTATTGTCTGAAAAGAACTCAGTGCAGCTAATCTAATGAATAACATTTCTATTTCCAGGCACATTTTCAAAAGATTATGTTGAATTTGTAGCTCTTCTATTTCAAACACTAAAAAGCAACCAACACTTTTGGACAAAAGTTTTCTTCATGGAAATACTGCTTGCTTCTATGGCTTATAAACAAATTACACGTGTGCTTCAAGAAACACATCTACACAAAAACATAATTTTAGAATGCTGCATGAAAAGTTCTTAATGAGTCCCACAACCAAACCACTACTGAGGGTCTTGCAAACCAAGATGCTTCATTTTGGAGGAGCTCCTCCAGCATGGCAGTTCTGTTGAGGAACAAAACGATCATCAAAGTCTTACCAAAATTTCCAAGAGGGAATCAAACTATAAATTCTACTATAAAATTATCTCAAGTGAGTTTCCTCAGATGAAACACTTCCTTATTTGAAACAAAGCAGACACACAAGGGATATTTACATGGGGCTAAATGGAAATATAAATGGCTTCCCAGATATTTTCTGTTATTCACAATACATAAAATCAGCAAAATAAGTATCTATAGATCATGAAAATGAGAAAAGATATGTCAAAAATTTTAAGCATAGTAAATAACTCATTAAACCGTAGTATCTATACTGCAAAATATTTTTAAATCATTCAATTGCAATGAAAAACTGTCCAGATCCAATCCTGTTGCTGTGAACTTGGTATGATTAATGGTTATCATATTTTCTGCAGGTCATAATTTTCTTTCGTTATTCATGTCAACAAAGTTCTCGGCAACCTCATGTTAAGATTCAGAACAAATAGGAGAAAAATAGAAGGCTGTACAGTTGCACAGTTTGTTTGTCACTGACTAGGGCTGTGGGTTGTGTGCTCATTAGCTTCAGGGAAGATTGATTTATTACAATATGGCTCTGCACCACTAGTCAAGTGAATATTTAATGTAAATTAGCCAAACTTCATTCTCGCATCAGTATGTATTCATACACTGTATGTTTGTACACACTGACATTTGAATTTCTATCCTGATACTTAAGTAAATTCCTACAGAAGCTATGTTATTAAATCAAAGCAGTTCTAATTTTAATGATGAATATTTGTTATTCTCTACGTATGTAATTTATGATATTGCTCATAAAATAAGTCAAGATAAAACCTGAGACCATGTTCCTATACCAGCTTGACTTGACAGATAGCACAGATAGCTAATATTTAAAGTTCTCCTCCGGCAAGAATAGCCTTACCCTTGCTTTAGCTGTTTTATGCAAGGGAAAAGAGTCAAAGCTACAGTACTAAAAATTGCTAACCCAGGAACAAAATTTTCTCAGCTCAGCTAGTGAAAATATACCTATACTGCTGCCTACAAAATAAAACGTGAAGGAGTTAAATAAGGCTAAATAAACATGCTTGATCACTGAAGTTGAAAGTTACTTTTCTTGTAAAAATCTGATAGTGAATTTGGTTAACACAATACTTGAAAGAATATTTTATGTATGTTACTTTTTATGGGTATCTTCTCTCAATTTAAATTTGTGCAATGATAGTTAAAAAAAAAAAACACTTATCCAAAAGAGGAAATAAAAATAAATTTCCAATTACATATAGATCACACTATTATGAAATTAATAAGGATTTCATTAAATACATGATGTGCCTATTTCACAGAAAAATACAACCCATATATTTGTACTTTCCATAGAATTTCTTTACCTTAACAAGCTTCATCGTTTGGTCCAAATGTTCTACTTAGTTGACTACAATCCTAATTTTTTATGCAAATGTGAAAGTGTAAATCTAACTTTAAAAAACTGGCCTGGGCTGGACTAACATACAAACAATTTGAGTTTATATGATAAGTCATTCTGCTGCTATAAGAAAACAAGATATGTTACCTAGATTTCACCAACGACTTAATTCATCAGCATATCATTAAATGCAGTGTTAGTTCAAGGGTAAAGAGTCATCTGTAATGTTACAGTCACCTGCAACAAAGTAAAAATTTAGAAATTGCAACTAGAGCAACCCCCATTACAAAATGAAGACAGGCCTACTTTCTAGATAAGTACCTTCACAAAAGGAAGATTTCTCTATATGGAGCTCTGATTACAAGATTGTAGTAAAGCTAACAAGTTTCCAGGGCATGTGACTACAGCATTTGTTGTCCTTTACATATCTGCAAGGAAAACTAACAAAGTAACTACTGAAGGAGAAATGCAAATAACTCAGACCAGAATATGTTTCAATTAGCTTTGATTCACAGTATAAGCAGGTAAAAACAATTTTAGCCACCTCTTTCTAAAAGTCCTACGTGGTGTTCAGTCAACTTCTTAACTACCCATTTTAAAATACACAGAAACATTGAACTGCAAGAGATCCAAAAACTAGTTTTTCAAAAGCATATAGAAGTTAGGAAAATACTGTTCCATAACTAGAAAGAGGCATACATTATGAATAGTCTTTCATCTAGGATAGCAGCCTAACACCCTTTCTCTCAGATGAATGATTATTAACAGTTTGCACTTGCATTGTGCTCACCTTACCAGAAGCCTACGAGATGCCTTAAGCCCTAGATGGAATTATTACTTCTGTTTAACACAAAAATCTGTTTTCTCCCGTGTACCTGGAACAGAATTCAGAATTTTGTACTTTCAGACAACATACTCAAAAGCCACTGCAGAGGGAATTTTAATTGTATTAGGTAAGAAGATAGAACTTGCATTTCAAGTTGCAATCTACATTTATTTTGAGTTCACAGCCATATATTGCAATTAATTATGCTCATACTCAAGATTAGTAAATTGAAGGAGTGAATTTCATTGTTTTGTGCTTTTTATGAACTTACCAAAATAAAATTTAGCTCCTCAGAAAGTTAACTTGACTAAAACATCAAAAAAGAAGAAATTAACTTCCAGGAAAAAAATGTTTTCAGCTGCTCTGTCTCCATATTAGCCTGGGAAAATGTTCTTTTCTTCCTGACTACTCATATTTTTAACACTGTGATTTTTGTAATGGAACAGAACTTTTTATGTGGTCTCTGTACCTAGTACTCAAAACCACAACTTCCATCTCCTGGCAAGACACAGCACTTAAAATGATGTAAATCATGACCACTTGAACATGGCTTTCTTTGTACACAGCAAAAATTGTAGAGGTGATCATATTACTGGAATGTGTAATGATGCATTCCTCCTCCCGATACAGAAATTCCAATTGTAATAAGTTCTTCTGTTCTCTGTCCATTCAAAATTTCAACACAAGAAAAAGAAAGCAAGCAGAATCTGATGAATAAAATGTAACTGCATATAAGAACTGTGGTTTATTTCTCACCTTAATTTGTTCTCTATCTTTTGTTAGTCTGAGAAACTAATCCCACAAGCAGCAGCAGACACTGAAATTGTCTTTCCTTATCATCTTATGTACATTTCAGTTCCTTTTTAAAATGAGCAATCTGTTTATTTTATTATCCTCACATTAAACAATTATGACTGTTCCCAACTTTAATTTAGAACAATACTGCAGTGCCTCCGGGAAAGTATAGTAATTCTACTGCTTTGAAATTGTTAACTGTGTGTTCAAATAAGGAATCTGAGCTCAAGATCTAAGACTAAACAGAGTAAATATTGCATTATTCTTGGGATTTCTCTCAGGATTTCTCTGAAGTAAAAAAAAGTCAAGGTTATTGCCTTAAATCAGCCATGACAGACAGCTGCACCACCTCTCAGCCTTCCGCTAACAGCATCACTTCTTACTCTAAAATCTTGTAAGTGAGAAAAGGTAGTGTGGATAAGTATGGTTTCACTGAACCTTACTAGTTTGTTCCAGGTTAACATTTAAATGGATCAGTCGACAAGAAAACAGTTTTATCATTGCATTGTTACTGCAGTGCTTGATAGTATCTCCCTCAGAGATAGTTCTAAAAGCATGGACACCACAAGGATGCACCTACAAATCCAAGGAAAGAGAATGCAGTAAAAGAACGACTGATGGCATTATCTTCTGCAACATACATCTTTGGAACAACCATTATGATCCAGCTCAATTCCCACTCTTATGAGACCAGCTGTGTTTAGAGGTGTTCTGTAGCTTGTACCAATGCGTATCCTCTGTGCAATTTCAAATTTCACAGGTCTTCCAACTGATTAAAACAACAGATTACAGTCATTGATCAAGTAAATTACTCTCTACTTATGCTTGCCTTCAGCATATAACTGAATGTTACAGAACATTACTAAAACGTTACTCTTTTTATTTTCCTTCTGAAACAATTTCATTTCTACTCAAAATTCCCTCCAGAGAGCCTAAATGTTCTACATCCTCTGTTTGTTTCTGAAATTAGAAAAATTGTTTTCGATGTCTTTATAACTAAAAACAGATGGGATTTTTATTTTTTGTTTGTTTTGGTTGGTCAACAAAGTCAATACAACATTGGGGTAGGACTCAATGATCTCTAGAGGTCCCTTCCAATCCCTACAATTCCATGATTCTGTGCTTCAAGGTCAAAACAATCTTAAAGAATTAATTTTGCAGTATAAATTAGTTTTAGTGAAAAAAAAATGGTCCTTAATTTTTCACCAAAAAGTGAGTTTTCAAGCAATGTAGGACTGAAATCTGAAGACAAACTGCAAACAAAATCAAAGGTTCACACCACAATGAAATACACATATAATAACATAATACAGAATTTTGAGCAAAACTGACTGTATCTAGACCACTTCCCTTCCAATATCACTTTTCCAAGGCCACAGTTTTGTTCCCTACGTAGTCTTACCCACTACAGTCATAGCGGACAATTGTCATTGCGTTTTCAGGCAGCAAAAGCTTCAGGAGTATATTTTTGGGACTGTCCAGCATGGAGAAAAGGAGGCTCAGAGGAATCTTAACAAAGTGTATAAATATCTGAAGGGAGGGTGCAAAGAGGAGGGAGTGGAAATCTTTTCAGTGGTTCCCAATGCCAGAACAAGAGGCAATGGGCATAAACCGGAACCCAAGAGGTTCCACCTAAGATCAGGAAGTACTTCTTTACCATGCACAGTTGCCCAAAGAGGGTGCAGATTCTCCATCCCTGGAGATCTTCAAAAGACACCTGGACATGAACCTGGACAGTACTTGAACAGGGGCACTGGACCAGATGGCTTCCAGAGGTCCCTTCCAACCTCAACCATTCTATAATGCACCTGTAAGGTAGTGCATAAAGCTGATCTTCCATGCTAGGTCAGTATGCACGTTTCAAATAGAATAAACTAATTATCAAGTACAGAGACAGGAAGAATTATCAACAACTTTCAATTACACAACATTTTTAGAGGAATTCTTGTAGCACTATTCTAACTTCAGATACCTTCAATGTCTAAGTGAGACTGAAACCACATTGTCTGAACATGGTTCTCCATTTTCTTGGTATCACTGTAACACACCAGCAAAAGTAATAATTTTGTATATAGGGATAAAGGTTGATGTGCTTAGATCAGCTTTCAGGAACACAGCTTTTGGTAGTGTTACAGAAAGTTTGCTCTTTACTTCCAAATGAAGAACAGCCATAGTAAGTTTAAAAACAAACTCGGTATATAACATATCACCAACTGGAGAGTACTATGTTGTACTAGAGTTGCATTGGATCACTAAAAGCAGTCTTACAGTAAATGCTGAAGCTGTTTTACCATTTAGAAGACCTGACAAGAAAGTGTTTATTACACAGCAATTTAAGGTCACACGTGCCTCCCGTAATTATAAATAAGCATTTAAATTATAAATAAAGACCTGGTGCTTATATTTAGTAAACATTTAATGAGGAAAAAACCTGAAATAACATCAGAACAATGAATAAATTTATTTTTTTAGGTTTACTGTTTACTCCTTATTAAGGCTTAGTATTGAGCCGTGTACAAATCCATTATACTGGAGGCAAAAACAGACTCTGGTGACAATTTCACAGTAGAGGAAAAAAAAAAGATACATACTACATTAAGTTCTGGTAGAATTACTAACAGTGTTTTCACTGGTACATAAACACCTTTCAGGTGCCTTTTCCTCCAGGTGCATCAGCAAAAAGTGCCCAGGAAAATACATTTCTGCTGTATGATTTGCTATGGCCACAGCTTTGCCAATGTCAGCAGAATGTCACTAAAAATACAGTAACAGCAACTGTTGGTCACGTATCCTTTCTCTGCTGTCTCTGGTGACACAAGGGGCTGTATTCAGATCACCTACTGATGAACACCCCCTTTCCTACCCGTTAGCCTTAATAGCTCTCACTGATGCCATCTAAGCCCTTATAATCGCTCCTCAGCAACATCCAACGCTGCCAGCTTTTATGTGATATAATCTTATACTGTTATGTTCAGTCCAATATTTCAAGTTCCATAAAATGTGTTACATAGCTGAGGATATCATCCTCATGATCAAAGACATGGAATTCAGAAGAAGTGTGCTTCTGATGACGTTTTTTTTTACATACATATTTTATAGTCAGGTCAGAATACTTGCAGCTTCTCACATCTCCAAAAGCATTGTAAAATCAACACGCAAGCACATGTAAGGAAACTACAAACAGTACTGTTTTTATAATCAATCTGATCTATGATGGTAGAAGCAAGCACAGGTTGCAAAACATGTGAGAAACAGAAAAGCTTTACCCTGGTCTTTGCTAGGTACACAGCAGCCCATAATACCGTTACTGATCTCTGACAATGTCAACAAAGAGCAGATGCTATAACACATTACTGGGAAAACACTGTTCCTTAAGGTAATGGCAGCCCAACACAGCATGTTTTAAATGATATCAACACATTTACTGTATAAGTATCTAGACTGCCATAGGCATTTGTCATATTACCTTAAAAAATATGAAAATAGAGAAGCTGCTCCTGAAAACTGTACATATTTAATAAAGCAGAAATCAAGAAAAATAATTAAACCTGAACTCACTTCATTGCAGGCACGCATCACTATTTCTCACTACAGAATGAGTTAAATGCAATAATTAAGTCATCTGTTTGTGATGATACCTAAAAAAGAACTGTAATAATTTTCTCATATAATGTTTTGGGCTCTTTCCCCAGAGCCAGGACTATAACCAGGTGGAACTCTAGAACAGCAGCACTAAACTGATGTTGTTTGTAACTACAAGAACTTGGCAACATGTCTCTTCATGCCTTGCATAGCACTAAAGGTGCCATCTGTGTGCTTCAAGTGATGATAACGTCTCATTACCAGATGTTTCACACTCATGTATGTATTGAAGCTTCTCCTCTGCATGTGCACTGAAGCTTAAAAAAAAAGACATTAATTCTGAACTACCTGAACTAGTACAATTAACATCTTAGCCACGTGCTAATGTAAGTAGCAGTTACCTGCAAAAGAGAAACCGTCAAAAGAGGGCAAAGAAGCAAACAAGAAAATATCCAGCTTTCCATTCCCAGAACTTCAGTTCTTTTTCTTCACTGATGCTGAGAATTGCATCCTTCCATAAAGGCAAAGGATGCCTCACAGCATTCAAAGCCTGCCGCAAACTAAAAAAAAAAAAAAAAAGCTGCAATCCATCACAGACAATTTCATGAAAGCACCTGGCTCAAGCACTTCTTGCTTCCTCCAGTGATTGCTGCAGTGTAACACCAGAGAGCTCCCAACCTCTGTCACCTCCCACATTTCAAAAAATTTTTTTCAAGGGAAGGAAATTCTAGTTGCAAACCTCACAGAGAGGAAACCTCGTCAATTAAAGACTACGTGTCAAACTTGCAAATGACACTGTGGGCAGACATCCTCTTCTGGATCCAGCTGTAGAGCAGAAAGGAGAACTCCACTCAGTCTATTCTTAGCTGCTTATCACTGCTTAGTTTGGAAAGGAAAGCAAGCCTTATTGTATAAAACTGTTTCAGTTAAATCATTGAGTGAAACAATAGGGTAGGGAACAGCCACTGCAACAGTTCAGCTGGCAGATATGAGGCAAAGGTTTCCTCTAGCAGAGATGGGAACCAGTGGTGAATGTGGGTTCCAGTGTATTACATCACACTATAAAAGTGGTTTGTAACACCATTTAGATGTCTAAACCAACTTGACTTTAAATTAGAAAATCAGTCTTAACACAATTTTTACAGGTTTCTAAAACCCATCCACGAGTGCACACAAAACATTTATCCCACCTTTGCCAATATTAAAAGCATTTGGATTTTAGAAAGAAGATGAACCTTCTGAATAGGGAATCATAAACACTTTACATAATCTTTGAATTCACACTGCTGATGATTCAGAGTCGTCTTGCCTTTTTGACAGTTCTGAATGTTTTGGAAGTGTCTACAATTTCCTAAGATTTAATAGTTTTCCTTGCCTTCCTCTTTCCTTCCTTCCATCTCACTCCTCACTTCAAAAAAAAAAAAAAAGCAGCTGAATTAATTAAGCTGGGAATATTTAGCTTGCTGAAATCAAAATGAGAAAATGAGAAACGAGAAAATGAGAAACTGGGAACTTGAAATAAAATGAAACGTCAGACAATCCACCAAGTGTCAGACAGGAAATGCTGGTGGGCTGTACCAAGATTTTCCTTCAGGATAATGTAAAGCAAGGAAACAGGCCATGTCTTCTACACACGTGATATAAGGCATTTTTTTTTCCTTATGCATGTTCTACATAGATCAAGCAGCCACTAATCAGGATGAAAAACATTTTCAGAGTTCACAAGTATGCACAACAGAATGCAAAAATCAAGTCTGGTACCTACCAAATGTATTCTTTTTATTATTGTTACTTCGACTCAACACACACAATTTAAAAGTGGGAATAGAAAGGAAGAGTGTAAGAAAAATAAATGAGAAGACAAACTAAACATAAATAAGCAAGGAATTAAGATTAAAGAACGATAATCAATGTCAGGGAAGAATTTAAATATTTGTTTAATAAAATCTTTTTTAAATGGGGTCCAGTACAGAGCAATACAGAAAATGAATAAATTATATCTTCAAGTTAGTAATTTTTAATTAACATTTGATATCTGTAGCCAGATTAGAATCCTCTAACTTATACTATGAACAGTTACCGAAGCAATCATTGAAATCAATAGGTTAAGCTGGAAAATTAGCACATAAGATCATATACTCAGGAACCAGGGCAGAATTTGCTAAGAATTTGGCTAAGAGAACTCAGGGGTTTTGCCAAAGTCTCACAATGAGTGTATAGGAAATAACTTCACAAGCTCTCTCTCCTAAATTTCACTGCTTTGAAAGATATTGAGAAAACTAAATGAGAAGTTGAAGCTTAAGAGGAGGTGAAGAAATGAACCAATTCTTTCAATAGGCATCAACCATGCAGAACAAAAGTGTGAAGATTTCTTTTGCTACTTTGAGCCATTTCTTCTTAGAATTCTTAGCGTTTATTTTTTCTTGAAATCTCATAATGAATGAACTACACAAAAAATCACAAAAAGAATAAATTCTGGGATTTTCAAGAAACATTAAAGCATGTTCAATATCAGTTTGATTTCAGACATGCGAGAGACTTACATTTAAAGAAGAAAAATTAGTGCTACAATAGAGAAGATTCAGCCTGCATAACTGACTATAGCACCTAGGCTTTCTCTGTATGGTTTCTACTATTCCTTGCACGTTTGGTTGTGGGATTTTTTCCCCTTCTTTTAGTCATTAAGGTTGTAAAAGACCTCCAAGATCATCTAGTCCAACTGTCCACCTACCACCAATATTGCCCACTGAACCGTGTCCCTCAGTGCCATATCTACATGTTTTTTGAGCACCTCCAGGGATGCTGACTCCCACCACCTCCCTGGGCAGCCTGTGTCAGTGCCTGACCATTCTTTTGGAGAAGAAAATTTTCCGAATATCCGACCTGAACTTCCCATAAAGAAACAGATGAAACAAGAAAACTAATGCTAATATCAATTAAATGTAGAATTATCAAAAAGATTCTCATTTTAGGAGAGACCCAAAGACAGAATCACAGGTTATGTAAGCATCTTAACTTGCACAACTTGACATTTAATTGGTTTTGACACTACAAAAGAGGCACCTGGCTATAGAAACATGACATTTGCTTACAAGCTATCTAGAAAACCCACCTATGGCCTGAAGTTTTGACACAGACTAAAATTACAAAGAAGTTCTAGCCCAAAACAAAAAGCTTCTATAGTGTGATTTCACATAACTGAATTCTATATCCGCTACATTTCTCACTGACCCTAACCCTAATTCCATTCAAAGGGTCCGGTAAGGAATTTGTTATTTCTTCCTTCCCCTTACCCCCAAACCAAAATTAGAATAGAGTTAGAGTTACAAGCTCGCTATATGCAAAGACACTCTATGCAAGATGCTGATGTGGAATAATAATAAAAAAAATTATGACAGCTGAGAAAAACACTTGAAAATTGCAAACTGCAAGCTTATTCTTCTAGAAGTCGTTGGCAGATTTGTAACAGATAACATTAATGCTAACGAGACACACAGAACTGTCTATATTTTCATGAAAGGATAGACTACAAAGCAGGAATTCTCCTCAGCATGAAAAAGACTTCTCTGTAATGATTTTTGAAGTATTTATCAGCAATGAAAGTAACCCAGAGCACTTCTCTCTCAGCTGCTATCTACTTTGGAAGATAAAAATGAAAGTTACAACTGAGTGATGAGCCAAATGAAAGTGTTCTTCTCAAAATCACAACTTTTACAGGCATCAACATTCAGCACAAAATAATTGTCTCATTTCTTTTAAACAGAAGGTTGTACTGTAAAAAAAATTACGGTGACAATATCAAAAGATGAACTAGCCTGCATTTTGAGGGAAAACAAAGCAAAAATACAGAATACAAATACATGAGTACTATAGAGCGCTAATTTATAAGGAGTGGAGGAAAATGCATGCATTCTATACTGCATTTTCCTTTTTTCAAGTAGCTTTGTAATTTCTGAAGGAGAGAATGAGAGATCATTAACAGTATATACTGCTGCCAGCAGGAACATAACAACACTGTTTAGCACCTGAATCCAGTTTTGTTTTGTCCCCACATTATGAGGACGGAATACAGTGCTGATAAATTCATCATCAGGCTCCCACTTCCCCAGCTCGTTCCCAGCACATGTCTGTGGCCATTCCAGAAGTGTGGGAAGACAGCAAGCAGCTGCTCCCACATGCTATGAGCAGATCAGCATGGAGGTTTTCCTTGACACTCCAACCCTGTGTGCTGCAAGGATGACTGAAATTTGTGGGCATCCCATACACAAATTTTATTTTCAACTGCGCCATGCCAAAATTAATAATGTCCTGTAATGAAATAATATGGGTATACAAAAGCAACCCAGTTAGCTCACTGATTCCTGGTCCAGTTTCCTACAAGATGTAAATTTACAGACAAAGGCACAAGGCACAGCTAGAAGAAATAATAACCAAGATTGCTCACTGAATCTGCAGGCCTTAGGCAACGAATGTGACTTCTTCTGAGATGGCTCCCGCGTTGGTAACGTGTACCACCTAGAGCCAAGGTCTCCTTTAACAACTCATAAAAGCTGTTATCAGCGATCCAAAAACTTCTCAATGGAAAAAGAAATTTCTGTAACATTTTATCACTACTGTACTGATTACTAAAACACTTCAGCAACAGCTGCTAAAATAAGATCTTTTCAAGAAAATAGAACTATTTCCCAACAGATTTGAGCTATGTTCAACAATTAAGGCAACAGAAAGAGACAAGAAGTGATGGGAAAGAAAATCTGGCTATTCTACCAGCAGGTCTACCAGTCTGAAAATAAATTAGAACAACGCAAGAGCATTTTGACTCATCTAGTTGCATTAAAAAATGTTTCCACTGCTCTGTTCTCTTAGAGGAATCATTCTGGACTGATACGGGATCATCTGTATATTTTCACAGAAACTTACAGAGTATATATACAGTTATGTATGCATGCACACATACACAGATATTCTAGTGAAAAAGTACCAGGCTCACTGGTAACCACTTCCTGAATAAAAGTGGCAGATTTCCAAAGCAGTTGTTCCAAAGATCGTATCCACTGAGGGCTTTCTACGCATTATCTTGAGTTACAAACCACCGAACATAAAGTAAGATACGTTTATTTTATCTCCAAACAACCAGAGACGCTCCTGGCAAAAAAAAGAATTTAGAAGTGAAAAAAATTTAGATGTGAAATTTTCTTTAATGATACTAAAAAACAAAGAGATTCTTCTGAGTTTGTTTACCCAGCTTTTTTTTTTTTTTTTTTTAAGAAGTACAAAAATTTTTCATCTAACCTAAACTGCAATGAAATTACAGTGCCACATCTCTATATAAGTGGAAAATGTTTACTTTATTCTGGAAACTTTCCAAACCGCGTTATGTTAATTAAAGTCAAAGAAGCTGCCATAATCTACATAAATTTCAAGTGATTTTTAAAAATGTATCTCATTGATCAAACACTTGACAAAAAAAAAAAAAGAAAGAAAGAAAAAAAGTGGCAAAGAAAAGGAGATGTAGGAATAATTTTGTCAGTGATGGCAGTAACGACACAGGCATGAAGCCGGCACACCGAGTGCCAAACAAAATCCCCGGTTTAACTTTTCAAGCTTGAAAGACTTTGAAGTTAGCAATTTTATAAATGAGGCACGTTCTCTGGGATCATTGGATTGCTTTGTTGTTCAGCAGTTCTGCTTTGTTGTAGCTTCCTTTCCCACTCAGATCGTACAAAGATTCTGCGTAACAAAGAAAGCTCTGGAAAAACAAATGCGCAGTCCACTCTTCCTTACTGCCTCACTTAGTGAAGGGCAGGATACACGACAGGTAACACCAACTGCTTGACAAGCTGAGAAAAGAATAGTATGTACTCACTAAGAGGGTAATACATTTTTCCACCTCCTGGCCAGGCATTGTTTGGAACCACAGCAACACTGAAGACAAACAATATTTGATCTGCAGACCAAACAAGGACCAGATAACAAAGTTTGCTACTTAGAAGCATTCCCTTTCCACCTTCCTGAGCAGTGTCTCTAGTAGCAAATTTAGCACCAGTCAGGAAAAGTACGCCCAAACAAGATTTCGAGGTTTGTTCCATGAATAATTAGGAAGATTCTACCAATCTTGGCCTGAGACAGAGGCTTGAGTCAATCCCAGTGGAAAACAAGGAAGTGACAGGATTGCCATCATCTCACCTTCAGGACTAGCAGAAAGACAGGCTTGTGAACACTGGAGCACTGTCCTACAGGACTTCAATTCTTCTACAAGAGTCTATTTTCAGGGAGCAAAGAGACATATCCATACTGACTACTGAAGTAATTTACCATTCATCAAGTAATGTTGAAAACAACAGAACACTTTTAACAGCTGCTGCCTACTATTGACCAATTTCAGTCCACTTGTGTCTTCCTCCACCTTCAGCAGGAATCATCACCTTCTTTCAGCATAATTTTAGACTGACATATGCTATTGGCTTGTAGTACATATAAATTAACTTGGTAATTTGGAAACAGAAAGATGATTTCATTCAAGAGAAGAAAACCATATACTGATCAGTAATAATAAAAAAAGCCAAATTAGACTGATTTGTTGGACAAGACAATAAAGCAAGAAATAGTTCTTAAATCATAACATTATTTTGATTCAAAGATTCAGATGTCCAGAAGGACAACTGCCAACAGTATCCCGGGCTACATCAACAGAGAGGTGGCCATTAGGGCAAGGAAGGTTATTGTCGCCTTCTACTCATGAGGCCCTATCTGGAGTACTATGTCCATGCCTACACCCCCCAGCATGAGAAGGATGCAGAGATGTTGGAATGGGTCCAGAGGAGGGCCATGAGGATGATGAAAGGGCTGGAGTGTCTCTCCTATGAAGAAAGGCTGAGGGAGTTGGGCTTGTTTAGCTTGGAGAAGAGAAGGCTTCAGGGAGACCTGTACTTGAAGGGAGCATATAAGCAGGAGGAAGAGTGACTTTTTACATGATCTGATAATGATAGGACGAGGGGGAATGACTTTAAAAGAGGGGAAAATATAGCTTAGGTATTCTCTCCCAGAGAGAATTTGTCCAGGACTTACTGGCTACAGTAGTACTATAGTGAAATTATGCATTTAAAACAAGAAAATTGTGGCAGTGTGAAGTCTGCTGAAAAGTCACGGCTGACAGCTTTAAGCATTGTAGTAAATTCCATATGGGTATTCTGTTTACTTGTGATATAGAAGAAAGATATAATATAAGGCTGTTACTTGATCAAGACAATTTTTCCTTACTCTACTTTCCATTACACAAGAAAGAACACACAGTACAGAAATACAGAAAATCAGACATTGATGCAGGGAGGATAGTAGCAGTACATAGGAAAGTAACTCACTTATTAGTTAAAAAGTCTATTACAGTGAAAAAAAGAATAAAAAATATTTTGTTAAGGAAATAATGAAAAAAATTTAAAAAATTTGCCAGTGAGTAGAAGACTGCTTCACAATGGACATTTTCTTTATGGGTAACATGTCAGAAAATTTGTCTCATCTGAAACATCATTAGAAAAAAAATGTCACAAATAAGTAAGAAAGCAGCATAACCAAATGATTTTTTCTCAAAACTTCAGAAGAAAATATAGCTTGAAACTGTTGAGCTATTTACTGTATGCATACTGCCTAAGTTGAAACTATTAAATACAAAGTCCCTACTTCTTGCTCAAGAACTTACTGAGATGAAGACTGTGGAGGCAGTACCACCTATTTATTTCATTCCCTAAACATCCCCCACGGATCAGTGCTAGAGCTAGGATTTGAGGGTTGATGCTGTAACCCAGTACAGCTGTTGCAGTGTGTTGTTCCTACAGTAAGGAAAAAGAAGTAGAGTTGTTTCTGGCATGACCAAGTTCATTTTTGGGCACATCCAAACAGAAAGAAAAATCCTGACATTTAACTTCTTCAACTAATTGCAATGCTTAAATTATTAATAAAAATAACCTTTGTGTCCTTTTCAGAGGCACGAACATTTTTCAGATTTACATGAAAATCATATATGCAGACTAGAAGTCAAGCTCAGTATAAAAACATTGCTCTATTTTAGGCTGATTTTATATACACTGTATGTTAAAATAAAAACAAAATGGAGTATTTGATTCTGCCCTTTGGAAGATTTGTTTCTGTCCAAGCTGAAAAGGTCTCCACAGACACTATGCACAATTAGGACAGCAGAACGGAGGCCAGATTTAGCCCTCCAAACAAAGAATTTCTAAGCATGTCTTTGCTTTTTCTTTCCATTATTCCCAGCAATGAAGATCACTGCAAGCCATGTAGTGAACATTTCACTGCTTGTTACCATTTATGCAAAATTACAGCTAGCAAATATAAGCTTGACGTTTTTTTCCTTAAATATGGCACATTTGAATAGATGCAATACCAAATTCCTAAGTAATCATCAAAACACCACCATACATTAATGGCAAATACAACACTAAACCTAGCTATTGCTGAAATAGAGGGAAACCATTTGCTGATATTAACCTACTTTGAAATGTTATTTTCATTACTGATATCTTACTATTTATAAAAACTTATCAGTATGGGAAGAAAAATTGCGTTAGGAAAAACTGTATAATAAAACGTCTCTGATTCCAATTATTTTCATAGAGTTTAATATACATGAAATGCAAAACTTACCAATTGTGGAATCATTTCTCAGTTTTTACCTCCCTAACATAGTTAATGACAGTATATTCCACCATGAAGCCACAACATTTATCAAAAACTAATCAACTCAGATTTTTCCCCTGCCTTTTCCGTAATTTTGCTCTAACATATACTTGTCTATACACTTTCAAAGGTCAATGAATTCTGCAGCCTACTGCAGATAGCAGCCTTTAGTATTTTGCACTAAAGCAGTAATTTCTTATTCATTACCAGCAGTACATACAGATTACTCAGCTTATAGCCACAGACCTGTAGTAGTCTGTAGTAGTCTATAGCCTATACCTATCAAATCTGTAAGAGATAAGTGAGGAAAAACTATTTTCAGTAGTTTTTCATTCTCAATATAGAACTCTAAATTGCCCATAGAAAATTCGTTGAGTTTCCCAACTTGAAACTGTGTTAAACAACTGTGGAGGGACCATTAATAAGTATGGATGAACTCAAAGGGAAGGAGGAGGTCCATGAAATACAAGAAAAGGGTCTGTCCACTTGGGAAGAATATAGGAACACTGTCAGGGCCTGCAAGGATGCAGGGAGGAACCTGATGACGTTTAACAAAAGCAAGTGTAGAGTCTCGCATCTGGGGAATAATAACGACATGCATCAGTACAGGGTAGGGGCTGACCTGCTGGAGAAGAGCTCTGCAGAGAAGGACCTGGGGGTCCTGGTGGACAACAGGTTTGCCATGAGCCAGCAGTGTGCCCTGGTGGCCAAGAAGACCAATGGTACCCTTGGAATGCATTAAAAAGAGCGTGGCCAGCAGGTTGAGGGAAGTGATCCTCTCCCTCTACTCCATCCCAGAGAGGCCACATCTGGAATTCTGTGTCCCAGACCTGGGCTCCCCAGTTCAAAAAAGACAGGGATCTCTTAGGAGGAATCCAGCAGAGGATGACAAAGATCATTAAGGTCCTAGGGCATCTCTGAGGAAAGGCTGAGACACCTGGGACTCCAGTCTGAAGAAGAGAAGACTGAGAGGGGATCTCATCACTGTTTATAAGCATCTAAAGTGTGGGAATCAAGTTGATGGGGCAGACTACTTCTAGTGGTGAGCTACAGTAGAACAAGGGGCAATGGGCACAAACTGGAACACAGGAAGTTCCATACTAACACAAGGAAGAACTTCTTCACTGTCAAGGTGACAGAGCACAGGAGCAGGCTGCCCAGAGAGGTTGTGGAGTCTCCTCTGGAGATATTCAAGACCCACCTGGATGCTGACCTGTGCAACCTGTGTAGAGAACCTGCTTTTTAGTAGGGGCTTGTACTTTATGATCTCTGGAGATCTCTTCCAACCCCTACAATTCTGTGATTCTGTGAAGTGTACTGATGTATGCTTGGAGGAGGAAGGACAGGAAAACCCAGGCTCATGTGCTAAGGGTTCCCTCTTTTTCCTTCACATCCAGAAAAATGATAACAGATAAAGCAAATGCTTCAAGATTGTCTTATACACCAAGTGTCACCCTGTATTGTGGAACCTGGTACACTGAATGCTGCTCATCAGTCAAGGTAATGCCTCCTCTGGATAAATGTGAGCCCACATGTGCGCCTTCTCCCACAGAAACCGAAGTGTCTTGATTCTCAGTGACCTCTCTAATAATTTAGTGAAAGGCAGGCATCAGCACTATACTCAAATGATGCAAACTATGAGTGTGCAAGCGATGACTACAAAGAAACACCCCAAATTTTAAGTTCATTGATAGCTGTTAAGGTTACTCATCAGCTCACATAAGATAAATCCCTACACTAAGCTTCTGTGTAGTCACTGAATCCAACAGTCAGTGCCCTTTTTTTTCTCCCCACTTACATTATATTACTTGAAAAGAGTTTACCTAATCCATGCTTTAGCTGATGTGCTAACTTGACTCAAAGTTTCCACCAAAAATATATACATATATAAATCTCATTAATCCTGTTTCACCTATACCTGAAATTAGTTTCCTATCCTATACTTAATGCTGTACTCTTCTTATTTCATACAACTTGATTTCAAAAAAAAAAAAAAAAAAGTTATCTTCCATTTTATTTGCTAGGTTCTTAATCAGAATTCCGTACACGATTCCAGAATTTGTACTGACTAATAAGCAGGGTACATGCAACATCATCCAGTGCCTCAGCCTTAGCACTTATTGAATGAAACTGAATGCTACAGTCCTGCGTTTGAGCTTTCATACATAAATTAAAAAAAAAAAACTTGTTTGGAGCTAATATGTATGTAATATTTAGATCAATAGCAATATCACCGCAAGGGTTTCTGAAAATGCCCTCTTTTAACACGCATCAGGACCATGCTAAAAGCACCTTCTGTGGCACCATTCACACCAACTGGACAGTTTGTATAAGCACATTTGTGATCACTCAGTATACCTTGCTTTCTTTTGCTGAATGGAATGCTGCCTGCCTTAGCTTCATTCACAGATCAGTTGTTTGAGGAAGTCACTGAACTTCGCACCAAAGCTTGGGGTGCTTGTGCTACTAATACAAGCCAAAAACTAACATTAACATTTTTAGATACACATGAACCACCACATGGAAGCTTGCTGTATCTTCTGAGACATCTAATATTAACTCCCCCAAATTTCCTTTCCTACTGCTGTTTACCTAAATGTCACTGCTTTTGCTGTATCACTATGGGAACAGTGGCAGTTCCTTCTGTTCCTACACTGCCGCCACCAATCACTTTCTCTTCACCAAAACTTGCTGCCAAAATATTCTAAGTTCAACCCTGAAATACAGCCTCTGACAACAAAACTACTGTTGAGTTTCTGGTGCTCACCAGCAAGCCAGCCAAATCGTTTCCAATTAAGAAGAAAATAAGGAATGTTTTTAAGAGAACTCCCAAAATCTCATTTTAGTGTTTATACAAACCCCGTCACCGTATCTGAACATTTCACAGCCCCAAACTTACTCTTCCTTTTGATGTCCTTTCAAAGCGTAAAGAAACTAAAACACTAAAAATACAAATAGCCTGTCAAAGGACACACAGGAAGTTGGGAGCAAACTTAAAAGAAAATTAACTCCTGAATTTCTTACTCCCTTCTCTTTCCTGTCTCTGCTGGCTCCAAACCATTTTGTTTCCTTAGCCGGAATAATTCAGTATTCCTGTTAGAGATAAGCAGCTCTGTTAGCATGAAAATTAATGAAGTCTTGTCCTACCACCTGGCATTGGCTGACACATGTCCTCCTGGCTTTGGGAAAGAGGGAACACTGATTCCTCTCCTGCTTTAAAAAAAAAAAAAAGGTGGGAGGGGCGCAGAGTTGAGAAAACTTTGGTATCTAGGTTTCTGCTGCATTTGATTGACATCACATTCCCCCTGAAGTTTCAAAGAGCTCTGTTATATATGATACATTTAACATGGGACTTCAAGAGCTTTTTTCCTCTTTCTGGCTCTTTTTCTTAACAGGAAGATCCTGTGAGGTCAGCCTTAGCTACACCACAGCTTAGATCCAACTACCTTTCACCCGCAGGAACACCCTCACAGCTATGCGGTGCTTAGGGAAAACACAGCTGTGAGAAGCAGCTGACAGTCTCTACCACAGAGTACAAGGTCCTTAAAAACTCAAGTGCTGACAGACGGTCTGCGGGTGCTCAGCCTACCTATGCTCAATCTGCATCGGCTACGGGAGTGTTACACTTGCAAAGCATCCGCTGAGTTTCAAAGTTCAGGGAAATGTCTTCTTATTTTATTAGGAATACAGATGAGATGGCAGGCATTTCTTGTCTTAAGATGGAGTAATGCGAAAATATCCACGACAGTGCAGTCAAAACTGAATCACAAGCCACCAAAATAGCATGGCCTCTGCTGAAACCATGCTCTAGGGCATTTCAATTCAATTTGACACTGTCTCGTGATAATTAAGACAAAATCTGAAAATTTTCAAGTATCATTCAAGTATCATATCGAGCATAGAGAAACTGTTTTGCAGGAGACAGTCTGCTGCATTGCACTAAGCACGTCTGTCACAGAGACTTTGCATCCTGAAGTACTCACCTTTTCCTCAGAACACAAACTGTAGCAAGCATCATTTTATACTTTTAGATACAAGGTACTTTTTATTGATTTTTTTTCTTTTTGTTCCTTAAGTCAGTGGCACCAAGAGACTGAGACCTTATTTAAAAGAACTATACAAGACATAAATAATTCCATAGGCTGTTTTCTTCGGCTTCTTCCTTTGATACAGCAAGAAATAAATTGAAAGAAAAGCTACCTGAATTCACAACTACTAGTTCTTGGGATGATGATAAGTGTATAACTATTTCAATATCAAACCCCAGTGAAGAACTTATGCCACACTTCATCCATATGTGTTTTAAAGGAGTATGAATCAATATTTGGGGAAAAAAAAATAAGTGGTGGCATTGTAATAAATCCATCAGAGTGAAAAATGGACTAGCCAACCTCTAATAAACATAATACAGCTTTGGAGTACTTGCTGCTCACCTCCTAGGAAGGACTGCATTCTCCTGATTAGCTGAGTGGCATAGGACACAGCCTTGCTGGAGGCTGCTGCACTGCTGGAGAGCAGCTCTAGCCACTGTAGGCCAATCCAGAAGAAGGATAAATACTGAACTACGGAACCTTCTTAATGAACACTTATTTTTATGTTCTTACATTACAGCTTTCTGCTCCCTACACCAATTAAGTGTAACTGGCTCTGTCTGCTCCTTTGTGGTACTTGATCTGCAAAATGTTTACTGAAGCACAAAATGATATTTCAGTATCATATACTTAGGCTGTCAGGCACATCCTCTTTTGCATCACGTATGAAGAGGGCATAACTAAAACAACTTGTCAGGTGAATCTTTGGGCTGAACTTCTATCCTCTGTTAAGACAAGAATTATTCTTAGAAAATATGCAATAAAAAGGGTGGAAAGATTTAACGCTGGTATTCTGCAAGTTCTTTGTCTAGCATCATCCTTTCTGGAATACCAACCAACAATATTATGTGCTATTTACTACACTAAAATATCAGGATTCAGACCTTTGATGACATTGTCAAAATCTATAACCCTACAAGACTTCAGAAATGTAAGCAGCTCTCTATTCACATGAATACTGACCACGATGAACACAATGAATGGCAATCAAGTTGAACACTGGCTGAACTTTCAGTTATGCAGCAACAGTGAAAAGATTATGGCATAATACCTTTCAATATTAAGAGAAAAAAAAATATTTCATAGCTACGTAAATAAAACTTGCAAAGAAATCAGTCTGTTTAATTTGCTCATCATTTCAAAGTTTTATATTATCAATGACTATAGAATTATTCTAAAATGATACCAGCTACTAACACTGCATAATCAGATGATGTATCCTGGTCAACTGTGTTGATTTCATTGAAAATGTTATTTTCAGAGTTAAGTTTTGAGCATCTATCTCAAATCTTTCAATAAAGCTTGACTTCAAATGCCAAAAGCAAGGACCAGGATTTCTGATAAGAAACACACTGTTCAAACAAGGGATTCTTCAAGGAGGATGGAACTTTTAAAAGTACTTTTCTTCATGAAAATAAACATGAAAAAACATGAACATTAAGCTACAAAATCACTGCTACCGAATCAGTTGTACACAAGTGAGGATAAGATCGTGCTTTCAATATTTGCTGAAAGGAAGGAGGGAAGGAGGGAGGGAATTCTAGTTGTAATTCATTAAATGAGTATTTTATTGCAAAGAATTACACAATAACCAAAAAACACTAGCACTGAAAAGCAAATGCACCTTAATTAACATTCTCCCACTATCTATAATTCACTTAACCTTATTTCATGGTCCTGTCCTTCCAGATGGCCCAGCAGAAGTGAAAGGTTTTGGTGCTTAACAGCATCAAATGGTAAATCAAATCACATATCCAATTAACCATCACTGAAATAGTTCTTTATTAAACCTCAGCAGATTAGTAAATACATTTTAGTAGATCTTAGAAAGGTACATGGGTCTTTTGAAGCAAGCACAGAGTGGCTTCCGAACGCACCCAGAACTCCTCCATTCCTGCTCAAATGAAACAAGAGAACACGCCTGTGAGCAACACTTCCAGCATGGATCCAGACTCTCGTACTTCAAGACACCACACTCATCACACAGACAAAAATACAGAAACAATCATAGAGTGGGTTGGGTTGGAAGGGACCTTTAAGATCACCCAGTCCCACCCCCTCTCTATAGGCAGGGACTCCTCCCACCAGACCGGGCTGCTCTCAGCCCCATCCAGCCTGGCCTGCACAGGCAGGTCTCAGCGTGGGACATGCTTCTGGTGAGAAGCTGTTTAAGTTAATGCCCCTGCTCTGCACAGCTTGTTTGTTGTTGGTTGTGTTTTTAAAGCCTTGTAAAGCAAATAATATTTATGCCAATAAATAAATAAGATTTACGGCGACCTACTTCTGGCATGGCACTGGTACCTGGCAACATGTAAAGATTCACAATTGAATGTATTCATTCCTTGAGTAAGTTTCAGAATTGTAATTGTCAAGGTTTCCTTTAGCATAACAGCTATCATCAAAGAATATAACAACATAATAGAATTTCACAAAATTTACTAATTTGTTGCAACATCAAGTAAGTAATTCACATGATTGACAAAGCAAACTGGTTTGTTCATATTTCTTTCAGAGCATTTATGAAACAGCTTGTACTCTCAATATTTCAATAGTTTGTATTAAAAGTACCAACGTCTCCCACTCATCTTAAACTCCTGAATCTTGACTGACAACAATATTAATGCCAGCACTAACTGCTTTCCCACTGACCGTTCAGCTGTCACAGTAACTAATAAGACTATTTGGTATATTTGGAAGGGCACAATGTTACTGAGAGCCCCTTACACTTCAACATTTTACAGGCATACCTTTATTAAGCAGACAGGAAAGGCAAAAGGAGAAGGAATAAAGCCCCACAGCGTTTCCCAGCACAATTAAACTAACAAATCCACCTTCTAAAAATGTGGCACTATTCAGTTTGGGAGTCTGTCTTCAGGCTACAATACAAAAAAGAACTCTTCCAATGCTTTCTGGTATACACTGCATCTCCCCAGGCATTTTGCCAGCAAAGCACTACCAGCAAATCTTTTTAAGGATAGACAAGCCCTTAGTAGGAATTCCCCATAGGAACAAGCATGCAACTTTGAAAGTGGAAAAAACATTTCCTTCCTAACAGCAATGATTAAGTACATCTTTCTGTGGGGCCTCCTGGTTTGGATAACTGAATAGCTATCTCCTACATTTAAAGATGGGAAATTATTTTTCCACTGTCATTAACTACAACTTGTAAGTCTTGTTTTAATCTGCACTGAAGTAGCCAGGTCTTCAGTTATACTGGGGCACACAAGAATAAAAGAGAAACAAGAATAAGTCTGTGTTATTCCCAAACCACCACAGGCCTGAGCAACCCTTCTAGCAGTTGGAAATTGCCAGTTAAATCTTGCTTACATCTTTCTTCTGGGAACATCCCTTTTCCTCAGCCAGAGAAAGAAGCAAAATTTCTCTTTCATTCACCACTAAAGATGGACTTGACATATAGCAATTCTCTTTATCAAGAAAAAAGAATTAAGGACCAGATCTACTAGCATAGTGCAGAGCAGACAGAGTTGGCCTAAGACAGGCCTACTGCAGGACAAAGCGGATGTAATGTGCTAGCAATCCAGAACTTTCATTTTATTTTGAAGAAGTGAGCATTGCAACACAAAAGAAAAGTCTTCTTCAAACTATGATCAGCACTAATAAAAGTCAAACCATTCCATAACGGTTTGCTAATGCAATATATAGGAAATTCGGGGCTGGCAGAAAATAAAAAATCAAATATGAAGATAGGGCTTAGTAAAACTTAATATTTTTGAATAAACCTCTTCCAGAAGGGTCACCTGTTAAGGAATTCTTGCAGCTGTCCAAAGGTTATTTGGTGATGCACACTGCCTTACCTAGTAACCATCAAACAGCTACATTGCTAATTTTTAGCAAATTAAGTCAGGCTGCTACAGTTCAACAGTTGCTTCTTGTTTTTATAATGAGAAAAATAGACATCAGAGTAATCAATGCACAGAAGAAGAGACTCAGGCTCCAAAGCACCCTTAGCTGGAAGAGTAAACATGGCAAATACAGCACGTACAAGTACAATCCTATCTAAAATACACCACAGAACATGCAGCAATTCAACTAATTCCCATTTTTTAATTAAAACCCATAGCATTATACAAAATATGTTTTCAGATAAGCTATGTATAGCATAGCCAAGTGCAAGGTAAAATCCAAAAATCTTTTCAATGGGTGGATTAATTAATCATGTGGCCATAGGACTGAATGAGTCATGGGATTGCTAATGAGATAAGGATAGGAAGACAGACACCTTAAGTCAGGAGTTCAAGTGGGTGAGTACTCTGCTGCTGTGACCTAGATTGAAGGCACAACTAACAGTTCAGGGGCAACACCTAAATCTACTAAAAGAGAACATCTTTGCCTGAAAGAAAACACAAACAGTACCTTTCTGTAGCAGTATCCCTCACTTTAGCTCTCCCAGTCCCAGCTGCCTGGGAAAACTTGAAATACATGAGGTATCCAGCTCACGAGTTCCGTAGGCACAGCTGGGAGACTTTTGGATGCAGAACCTCAACCTTTGAGAGAGTTCCCATTGACAATCATAGTCAGAAACAAAGCTGAAGAATCCTGTTATTGGGGGCATAGAGTTTGCAATTATCAGAAGACTCGAGCCCTTTGTGCTTGTGACTTTGCACTTGCCAGTCTCCTGCTCTTGATGCAAATCCCCCAAAATGGGGGCTTTCAATCTCTTAAGCAGAACAACCTCACCAGTGAAAACCTGTGGAGTCTTGTCACAAGAGATGCAATACACCCAAAGCAGGCTCAACTCAAACTTCAGGGATCAGGTTTTCATAGATTCAGCATGGATCCCTTCTTACTGTTCATGTTTAGTTATTAAAAGAAGAAAAATGTCTTGATCGCAACAGAAGGGCAGGCCCATATTACACCAGTCTGCCTGCATTATGTGAAGAAGCCAGGTGCTACTCAAAGTAAAGTAAGTAGGAGGCAAAGCACAAGAAAGGGAGAATGGAACACGGTACAGCAGGATGATACAAGAAAGAAAAATTGGGGTGGGAGAATAAGGTAGAGCAAAGCATGGTGCATAAGAGGACAAACGAGTAAACACAGAGGGAAGCCAGAGGGCAAAGTAAAAGATAAGAAATGAGTGGGAAGTTAATGAAGACAAAAGACATGAGGGAAAATAACACAACACGGATGTGGATAAAAAGCAGAAAAGGCAGAAATAGAGTAAATATATATACAGGAAACTCATCGTCCAAAAAACAGCTTCTTATCAAAGTCAAACAAACAAGAGACGCTGCCAAAAGAACAGCTGAATCGAGCACAGAAAGTTCAGATCACCTGAAACTTCTGAAAACAAATGAACAAAACAAATTAAAACCTGAATGAAGTGGTGAGGTTATGAGAATTTCAGTAAGGAGTATACTGACCCTGTTCTCCAGATGCAGGCCAAAAAAAAAAAAAAAAAAAAAAAAATCTATCTTCAGAAGAACTCTGCCCACTTGTGAAAATACTAACTGATTAAGGACTAAACAATTAAGTAGAATTTGGAATCTAGCTGAATAGCTTTTTAAAGTTCATCAGACTGTACTGTGCTTTATGCAGAATAGACAAGCATGACAGAACTGCTCCACTCAAGGAAGAGAAGATCCCTTCCTCTTGCCTCTCCTAGCATGCACCAAAAACATGTCAAGGCGTTTTCTGGATGCACTTTCCCACAGAACACAGGACTGTAACACTGGTTAGTGGCCAAGCTCAGTCCATTCTGAATTTAACTCTGCACTCCCGATTTGTTTGAAAAGCATTGTTTTGTGCCACCCAGTACTAACACGCCATTCTTAAGTGGGAATAAGGACGACTGTGAGTTCACTGTGCAAGACAAAAGTTATAGTGCACCCTCTACTCCCAGAGAATGGCAAAAAGGCAGAACAGAACAAGTTCCTCTTTTAGTTCCCACTTATCCATGCTCCACTGTTTTCTGCCCTCTTGCACCGTTGCTCCCTCTTACCGTGGCTGAACACAGACTATACATATTTTACCTTTGTTCACCTCTAAATATAAAAATGAAATATTAATGTGTCTGGGGTTCTGGGGTTTTATTGCAAATTAAGAAACATACAAGCCAGTTCAGCTAGCTCATAGAAAACAGTTAACCTATTCAACTCAATGAAGCAACATTGATACACCCACCCCCTGAGAATCAAGCCCTAAACGTAATATCCATACACAAACTCAAATTTATAAAGCTGAGCTTTTGGGGTTTACATAATGAGGAAAGGAAGGCACTGCAAGCAGACTGTGCTCCTGTTCTTCACTCCAGTCTCTCCCCACAGACAGCAGTGATGCAAATAATAAGCATTTGAGTTTGAATTAAAGCGAGATCAAACTGGCAACGTAGAGCTTATGGAAGAGAAACACATCCATGTATCAGTGGCTACAATCCTGCCATATTCATAAGTTTAATAGCAATTTGTAAGATTTGGTGTGGTTTTTAAACCAGTAACAGAAAAGATTTGAACATTACTCAACAGTATTATAACAACTGACACCTTCTGCCCCAAACATGTGTTTATATGTACACCACAAGAATCAGGAAATACGTGCTGAGACGAGTTCCCAATTAAGCCTGACAATTTCTAAATCAGCTCAAATACAGTACTGCTTCACATTATACTTGAATCCTCACCATGGGTTTAACAAAGAAAGTTGGGCTAAACTAGAAAAAAAATGGTAACAAAATCCCAGAGAAGGTTACACGGACTCAGAGCAATGGTTCGTGTATTTTATGATTTAGAACTCTTGCTCTAAAAAAAAAAAAAGCCAATACTGCCTATTCCAGAACAATTTATGTTATTAGATCAATGAGACAGGATGGACATATACATTCCATTACCTGGGTTGAGTCTGCCCCGGCACATGGCAGTACTTGAGCAAACATAGTGAAATTACTCATAATTAACCTCAGTATAAACAAGTTGCAAATTTAAATGGCAAAATTATCCAATTATACATACGGTTGAGGGTGCTCAAGACCCCTTCTATTTAGAAAGAACAAAGATCTCTTACTAAAAAAGCATAACGTGTTTTTGTTCAGACCAACCTGTCCATGTATCCATGTTAATAAAAACATCAGGTACATAAATGTCCATTAGGTCAAATACTAGTCTAACAAAACAAATGCTAAATACATTGATTTCAAACTTATTAGCTTCTGACACAAGTAGCTGTTTTGTCCTTTCTGCGCAATGCTTTATAAAAGCAGTTATTAGCAGACCTCTTGGTGGACTGACAGCTACAGAGATTTGTGCCCTGAATTTCTCATGGAGGATAAAATGAAGAAATAAAGACTATTGGTTGGCTAGAGAAACAGCTGCACGATGCATTCTTTACATTGACCTGAATTATTCTACCTTTCGCCAGCATTTTTTGTTGTCCATATTTGCTTAAACTTGATAAACAAAATGTATATAAAATGGGTCATATGACTACAATTACTTGTAGGAAAATAAACATGCTTACATGCACAAAATACACACACATCTTCATAAATAGAAAACCTCATATCAACCTAAAATCTCCTTTCCAAAGCAATTCTGTGCTTACTGATTTGGCATCCTTCCCCATCCCCACCACCACTCCAAAACACAAATCACAGATTTTCAGAACTCGTAGAACCACAGAGCTCTGCTATTTCAAAAGGCTGTTTAGAACTAACAAAACCATTATAATGCATTTCAAATCACCCTCGAGTATAACAGTATCTGTAAGATTTGGAGACTAGCAAGTAACATTAGCAACAAACTATATTTTCAAGTACAACACTGGTGTTGTATTTTCAGCTGAAGAAGTACAGCTCTACAAATGAAGTATCCATTGTGGAATCATCTCTTTTCAAAACAACTTATAACAGCAGTAAGTGCTTCTAGAATTCACGTCGATATTCTTACCACTTTGCTGCAAAGTTTTCCACCATTCTCTTTTAATAAATGCTAAAATAACAGCTAAAAACATAGACAGCTGAACAGCAGCATTAAAAATTGAAAATAGATGAGACAAGAATATTAGAAGAGGCAGTAAAACTTCACAGAGATTGAAACAGACATCTCAAAAACAACAGGAATTCAAATACAAGTTATTACGCCTCACAAATATATACACACGCAGAGCATAACATTAAGGTACATTCTCTTCCAAAGAATTTCACCACTGAAAACATTATTTTAAAATATGACATTAGAGAGTACATATTAAAACTGGCAATAAAACAAAGCAATTCCATATTCTAACATTTTAGTTGAAAGTACCACTGTATACCAATTTTTCACTAAAATTATTATACTTAATACAGTCTTAAACACTAGCAGGTAATCTTGACCACCAAGATAAAACTTAAAGACCAATATAAAACAAAAACTCAAGAGTACTTACCAAATTATGATTAGTTGAATTAGAATCATCTTCTGGGAATGGGATGTAAACAGCTAAGGCCACACAATTGGCAAAAATAGACAGTAATATAAATATGTCAAATGGTCTGGAGAATCCTGTTAAGGAATTAATGGATTCTGAGTATCTACAAACTTTTAAGCCTAGTTCTCCTTTCCATTTCAACACTCATAAACAGTTCTTCTTTTAAGGCAATCTTTAGACTGTTAAATGGAACAAACATCTAATCACCACTGGCTATATAACATTATCTTCCATCACAACAACATCTCGATGTCCCCTTCTCTTTGCAAAAGCAAGAAAACTATCACTCTTGCTGCCAGAGAACTCTCCATGTTTCTGACAGAGGAACTCCTCAGCAATTTTGCTTTGGCCAAAGCAGATGAAAGTTCAGGTAAGTAGAATGGCTAACAGAATACCATTATTGGCTTGGCAGCCATACAGACCAAGAGGCTTTCGCACAGGGTGACATGAAGCACAGCTACAGTTTTAGCAACGCATCTGGATAACAGCAGTAGAACCCTGGAGATACGTTTCCTTCAGGTAAAAAAAAATAAATTTCCTTAAATTCATACTTACAAAGTTCATCCTTCAGCTTATCATCAACTTGCCTTTCCCTGAAAAATATTGCATTATTTCCTCGTAACTAAAAAAAGATGGAATTACCCAGATGAGACTACTTGTAGAAGTTCAGAAAGGCAATACTTTGAACCTTAGCTATGATTTTTGCCATTTTTCCTGTCATCTTAATCCACAGCTTCTTTGTTTATGTTCATAAAATTCCCATAAAAGACTGAGGGAAGAGTACCAAATAAAATCTTAGTTTCCTCAAAAGAATATTTTTGTCAATTTACAATAGATTTGTAAATGGCCTATTAAGCCCATTAAGTCCTTTTAAATTTTGTTTGTCAGCAACACAAAGTTTGTCACCTCCAGGGTTGTTTTTAAGTCCACAAAAGCCTATGAATATCAATAACCATTACGTTGTATACAAAACAAAGAATGCCCATCTTAATATGCAGCATTCTCCAGACATAAATGAACAAACCACATCAGCTTTACAAGCTTGTTTTATGATATAGTGCTACTGGGACCAACTCGGCCCTGAGTTATTCCACTTCAGATTCATAGCAATTTCATTTAACTGACCTTAGCCAAGGAGAGGCCAATTTACTGAAATTAGTTGGACTTCTACCAGTTTAAAATGAAAGTAGAATCTGTTTCACTATCTTTAATTATGTTCAAAGAATTGAAAAAACAAGCCCTATAAATGAGGAACATTTCTTACTGCCAGGATGGGTGTTCTGCTTAAAGTAAGAAAATGAGCTTTACTTTGGTAATGTATTCTCTTTAACAACTATTTCCTGCTACAGGAATGTTGCCATGGCTAACAGGCAAACATGTTTCTCCTTGTACCTCAACAAACCTTTATCTTCTACTTCAAACTTTTTTCTTGAGAATTAAACAATATATCATATCTGCACGCTGTTATTTCTTTCAAAGAAATGCACAGACTTCCAAATCACAGCCACTGAGACAAAGATAAAGCAATCCTTCCCAGCACGCACAGCACCCTGAGGAGAAGCTGGTGTATCTGGTCTCCTATCTACAGCCATACACACTTCTAAATATTTGATGGCAGACTTGCTGTAAAAGTTTGAAAGATGAACATAGTTCAGGCATCTGTATGTACCAACAGTGAATCCTTAACTTACCTAAGAAAACCTCACTTTCAACAGATGGAAAACATAATTTTTAAATGATTTCTACATCTGACCCATTGGCCCTAGTAGTAATACATCTGAGCAGAAGATGGAAGATAAGGGTTTGACATCTTAGGCCATCTCCCAGTAAGCACTGCTAGATACACTCTTAAGCATTCAGCCTTATTTGGAAGGGTAATGAACAGAATATAGAGATTAGACGGAATATAATGCAAGCTTATAAATTCAGAAAGTTAAATTATAAATGTGTTCTCTTTCTCCCCTAAGAAAAAAAAAGGAACAGCTATGAGCTCTCCTCTGATTTGAGTTAGTTACTTCAGTGAAACAACATTCTGTTATTATGACATTAATCAAGAGCCATTATGCAAAACTAGCTGCCACTAATGTTAATGAGTGTTACACACATACAGGTAAGTGAAGTAAGGTGTTAGCTGTGATGCTATCAGAGACATTGCAAGACAGTCTTGATACATCTAAAAAACTCAAGAAACAGATAACAAGAAACTGCATCAAAGGATACTTCCATTCTACTAGACTAATGCAGGCTCTTCGTATTGGGTTGTTGAGGGATAAACAGAAAAGGGCACGGGGTGGCCGACTATTAGATGTATTACCCTGTTTTTTGCTCTTGGCATATTGCTGGCGTTTTCTTTGGGACAGAGATCCTACAGGCTGGGCTGTGGTGGTATTCATATTTTGGGCAGCCTTTGCTTGTCTAGCAGCATCAATTGCAGCTTGCCAAGACAGAACAGTTTGCTTGGATGGTGCTGAACTGTTGGACTGAGTAGTTGGTCCGTCACCAGGGAGAGGAATTCTGGTGCTACTTGCATAGTTCGCCTCTGTGAGAGAAAAGGAAAAAAAAAAAGAACTTGTTTATAACTTTTTATGCTACAATGTGTCACCATGTTTTTGATGAAAAGATTATTTTAAGACCTCTTGATGGTGTGATGCCTATATATGTGCATACACTCATGCTCTGCAGTATTTATATGTGACTGTAGGCAAATAAATATATGTACACATGATTGAACATATATATTCATATATATACATATATATATATATATATTTGCGATTGAACAGTAGCCAAAAAGGCTCAGGAGTCAGCATTATAACTTCAAGTTGAATCGAAGCATCAAGTCAAGTGCTTCACCAACATTTTGCATTTTGAGTCTTCCACTTACTACATTTCTTACAGACTCGATGGCAGCTTTCCTGTCACCATGTTTATCCAAAGAAGCATACCCCTCCTAATGACCAACTCTGCTGCGGTACCTTAGCGTTCAGCAGAAAACCAGTTATTTACATGTGTTTTTCACTGGAAAACAACCGATGCTAACTTCCCAAACAAACAAACAAAAAGCTTAAAAGAAGTCCTGTAAGCAAGTTGAATCTCACCTCGTTCTGCATTCTCACAGCAGAATGCAGGGATGCCTCCCACAAGTGAAAATCCCATATTGCATGGTATGTAATATGTTGATGAGGTGGAGCTACACCCGTGAAACCACTGTAAAGGAATGCTTCTTTCTGCTGCTTCACGAGGTTTCACTACGTAAATTGTACCTTCTAAACAACGTTTCTGAGCTCTCTTTTTATTTAGATGGCAGCAAGGAAGGCACAACGCCACCTCCTCGCGCAGAACTCGGCTCCCGGCTGGAGCAGCAGAGCCGACTCCTACATGCACCTGTAGGAAGGAGCAGCTCCTAAGTGAAATTCAGAACTTGAAGACGCCTGGGCGGGCAGAACATGGAGGAATGATGGCAAATCCACGCGCAGGGAATCAAGGCTGGTAAGCGGAACGGATCTACCCAGGCAGAAGGGGAAGATAACTCCCCAGCGACCGCTGTTCGTCGAAGAGGGGAGTACAGCCCTCCCTTTCCAGACGGTGGGAGCGGAGATAACGGCAGCGACGCAAGAGCCCTGAACATGCGTCGACGCGTGCGAACCCGGCTTCGCCGCTCTGTGCCTGCGTGAGGGGCGGCCGCGGGGGCTCTAAGATGGCTCCCGGGGCGGCGGGGTCAGCGCGGGGCCGCGGCCGGCACCGGGTGTGGGGGGGGAGCCGGGCAGCCCTCACCGCTGGGCCTCGGGGGAAGGATGCTCGGGGGCGGCGGTGCCGATGTCGACGTTTTGCAAAGGATTCCTGCCCCCCCACACACCTTTTTTTTTTTTTTTTTTTTTAATTTTCTCAAGCAATTTGACAGTATCTCCCCCGCCTTCCGCCTGCCCGCTGGGATGCCGTGCAACGTGGTTCGGCGCAAACCAGCCGCCGATCGACGCATCTAGCTGTCATCCTCCTCATCAGTGCTGGCGAGCGAAACAAAGCCCGAGCGCCGTGCTCCCCGGGAAACCTCTGCCCCCGGCGGGCACGCAGCCACAGATTCACGGTTCACATAGGGGGGGTGGGAGGGGATTCGTTTGAACGCGGCAGAGGAGGACGCGCGGAGCCGGCACGGGACCGGCGCAGCCCCGCGGCGCCCCCTCAGCCGCCCGCCCCCAGCCGCGGCCGCCGGCGCTGTGCCCCCGCACGCGGTTCGGAGCGGCGCGCGCGGAGCCGCGTCCCCCGCCCGCCCTCAGCTCCGGCCCCGCGCAGCATCCCGCTTCCCGCCGATCCTCACCCCGTGCCCTTCCCGGCCCCTTCCCCGAGCCCGGCCCGGCCGCTCGCCCCCTCCTCACCCCAAACCCACCCCGGCCCCAACGCTTTCCCTCCCTCCCTAATCCGTCTCCCAAATCCCTCGCAAATCCTCCCCCGCGCCCCCTCCCTCAGCCCCGGGCACGCCGCTGCCCTTGCCGCCCGCTCCGCTCTTACCTTCTGGGTGCTGCTCGGGCTGCTGCTGCTGGTGGTGGTGGTGCATGATTCCCACTTTCTCCGGCGCGCGAGAGGAAAAAGAAAAAACCCCAGGGCCGAGCCGGCCCCGCCGCCCCGAGCCAGGTGCGCGCTGCCCTGCGCTCCGCTACCCGACCCCCATGGTAGCGACTAGCGACGCGCGAGGGGCTGCTCCCGCTCCTCCTCCTCCTCCTGCCGCTGCTGCCGCTGCTTCGCCGCTGCCAATTCCCTCCGAGTTTGGGCCAACATGACACTCACATCCGGGTGACACGGGATCTCTCCATCCCTAGCAACCCGGCTGCCGCTGCCAGCTCGTCGGTCCCCCCCCTCCTGCCGCTGCCTGCTCCGCGAGCCCCCTCCTCCCGGTGCCGCTCCTCCTCAGCCCCCTCCTGCCGCTGCCGCTCGCCGCCGCCGCGAGCTTAACTCCCTCCTCGCTGCCGCCGCCGCCACCTGCTGCTGCCGCGCTCCTGCGGCCGGGCCGGGCGGGGGCGCGGAGCCGCTCGCTAATCGCCCGGAGCTCTCGGCGGCCGCAAATAGAACCGCCGCCGCCTTAACCCCTCCGCCGCCGGCCCGGAGCCCTCCTCTCGGCGCGCCCCCGCACACCGCCGCCCCACGGCCGCCAGCTCGGCTCTCCACGCCCGGAGAGTGGAGTGGAAACGAGAGTGGGATCGGGGCAGCCCCTTCCACGCGTTGCGGTGAACGCGTCCCTCTCTCTGGACAGCTCCGCGCCCGGTTCTTGTGCCCACGTGCGCACGGAGAACACTCCGTTCCTCAAACCTCCAGCGCCTCGACCTGTTGCAATGGCTCCATTCCCATCCTAAGCCAACCCCAACATTTTTAGCACTTCATGAAAATAAAAAGAAATCATTCAATTAATTATCTTTCCAGTATTTTTCATTTTCAGAGTTCCACTTCACAACGGAAGCCAAAACCTTTCATTTCAGTTTGATTTTTGCTTCATCGGTCTCGAAGCAGCAGTCACGTGTGCTGATGCACATGACTGGAGTAGCCATGGGATGTGCTGGGAACTGGGAGCAGCGAGGGCAGCGCTTCCAATTACCGTGATACTTTTCCCTGTGGCAATATAGCAGCCGTTGAGAGAAGTACATAATGAAACCAAGTAAGAATTACACAAATTCAAAACGGAATTAACGCTTCAAAGTTCCAGAGGGCTTTCTCTGAAATTACTGCCTCCTGATTTATTTTTTGAGAGTATTTTCAGGATATTTGTTCTGAAGAAACCATTGTTAAAACAGCGTGCGTGACCCTTTGATAAAGGCGCTATTTTGTTAAGAAACTATTCAGCAGAACTGCTACGAGCCCTCTCTTTCATCACTTCCTTATCCATGTCTCTATCGTACCTTCAAGCAATCCTTCACCCACAATTAACTTATCTAATTAACAATAAATAACAATGCCAGACCAGAGTTAGAGAAAAAAAAAAAAAAAAGAAATAAAACCTCAATACTGCTGATATCCTCTAGTTTTATAAGAAGCTCTGTTAGGTGGAAATCATCACTTTTGGTACCCTCCAGGGAGAGAAAACTCCTATCTCCATGCCACTTCTTGGCCTTGCTCTGGGGACTTGCTTTTCTCCAACCTTTTGAGTGGATTCAGCTGTTGTGGCCATCAGCCACCTGCTGCTGGGGGCTGGTTTAATCAGGAAGGCTCCACACACAGGTCAGAGGTTTACAGCATGTTTTTCCCAATGAAAACATAATAGTCTCTGTTCTTAAGTACCTGCCTTAGACATCCATGAAAGGCAAGAAGACTTCTGCTCTTGAAAGTCAGATATTTAGGTGTCGAAAATGCACGGTGCATTGTCAGATGTATCTGGATCAAGTGGAGCTGCCTAGCCAGCACTCTGCTTGGCCACCAGGACCCTTTCAGATCTAGACTCGGGTCCCTCAATTGTTGTTTTGAAAGAGACTTATGAAGTGCAACACTGGGATGCTATCAGCAAACTGATAACTAATAAGGTCTGGATCTAAAACAAGCAAAAGCATCCCAAAGAAAAAGGCTGCCTCCCTTGCAGAAGTCCATCAAACCCTAGGGTTCTGGCCTCACCAGTGCCTGATTTCCAATCCCTTGTCGTTACAAAGGAAAACAGCATTATGTAGCAGAAGCTACAAATACTCTCCAAAGACTCCCAGTAAAACCACAAAAGAGAGATGCTTTTACACATTTGGTCTGTAACTGCAAGCATGTAGTTTTGGTTATTTCAAAAGCTATCTAGCCCTAGACAATCAATAGACGTAGTAGATAAGTAGATAATCAAAGTAGATAAGTAGATAATCAAATTATCTACTACATTTTCAAAATAATAATTATGAAAATGAAAGTCCTTTTAGTGAGTTTTGATAAAGTACGTAAGAACACTGATACTGTTTAATCACAAAAGTGCTAATTACTGAAGCCATTAATTCTCTACACAGCTGTTTGCCCTCTTCTTCTGGAAACTAATATTTGATTATTTCACTAACGCTGCTTCACTTTGATGTCACATGGATATTATTTACTCATTCCTGAATGAAATGGTTGGAAATATGTTAATGTTTTAGAACATCTTTGACTGCCATCTGCTCAGTACTGTACCCTTATCAGTGTATTTCCTGTACAAGTCAAAGAATGGCAGGGCAGGAAGCAAATATATTTGCTATTATCATGTATTTGTTGCAGATTTGCCACTCAATTATTATTGTTTGCCCCTTGATAACATTTATTGCTTTCAGGGACTTGTTCTATGTAAGAGAAGCACATGAGCCAAGAAGCAGTGCGTTATGGACATTTTAGGAGCAGAAGCCCATTCAGAATTTAGGAGCACACGTGGCTAGTCCTACTTAACCAGAACCTCAGCCCATGAGCTGGTGGAGCAGCAGCTCACTGCAGGAAAGGACAGGTCCGAGCACAATAAAATTGCCATAGTGGGAAGAAGTTATGTAACAAATGCAGAACTGTATACTACGTGAAGCAACAGAGCTAGTCTAGCCCTGTAACAAGCAGGCAACTCACGTGCATTAATCCATTAGTAATCATAATAATTCTGCTGAAGTTATTAGCATACTGACACATACTGACCTATTACTATCCTCACACATGGGAGGAATATTTAAGTGGAAGACGGCCATGTTGAGAACTAGCAGTTGCAGAATTCATTCTTATCCACATTAGGTTTTTCCATATAACTTCGCACGCACTGCCATTGAATCACAGAATGCCTTGGGTTGGCAGGGCCCCTAAATCCCATCCAGCTCCAAGCTCTGCTGTGGCTGGTTGCCCCCACCAGATCAGGCTGCCCAAGGCCCCATCCTTTCAGGTGCAGCCTCTTTTACTTTTTGCCTAAAACTTCTCTTTTCATTCTGCTCCCCTGAAACACAGTAGAGCCACAGTTTGGGTCTAAAGATGTTTTTCAGATTGTTTTCTAAAAAAGTTCATAATGAAACTTAAGTGTATCTATAAATTGTCTGTCAGCTCAGTGAATATCATCTTTCTGATGTCAGTACAAGTAACAAGCTCTAAAGAACTTAAAATAGCACTTTGTTATTATGAGTGTAGTTTATGTGGAAAACTATAGAAAGCATATGCTTCTAAAAGCCTACTGACTGGGATCTCAAAAATAGATAACATGTACGTGTACAGATTTTAAAATACAGGAATCCACTACATAGTAATGTTGAGAGAATGGCTTAAATGTCCATTTTATTTACCTTATCCATACTCAAGATTTAATATGTAAAATATCTTCCAAGAGGAAATAACACCAAATTTTGAATTGCCTTCTACAAAACAGTCTTTTATGTTTTTGCATACTCCTTTTTTGTATTAGTTTGGGTGAGCAGAGTATCCCAATAAAAAATATAATGCTGATTTTTTTTGTCTTATTTAGAATTTGAGAAAAAAAAAATCAGAAGACAAGAAACCTACTGCAGTGAAGCCTTATCATTTGCATATAAACTCCCCAAAAATACAAATTTTGGAAAGCTAAATGTAAATGAAGTGAGTTACACTAAGCAGTCTAGCAGGAGATCTAGCTGAACATTTTGTGAAAAAAAATGTATGCATATATAATTATGAAAACTTGTACAGAAGCAGAGAAGGAGGGAAGAAGGGGAGGAAGGAAGCCAGGGGTTGCACAGACTCTTTTCATTTGTTTGGCTGAGTAACAACTCCAAGTGTGTCTCGTTGCCTGCAGGCTAAAGAAAAGGCCAAAGGTTTCCATTGAAGTTCATCAACTCAACAAAAGTCCTGATTTATTTTTCCCATCCTCTCAGCAGAACTTTATATAATGGTACCCAGACACTAGGGTCCAACTGCAAACAATTCTGAATTAAATGCTCTATTGTATACATCTCTGAAACTGTATTTTTCCTTTTCAGTCTACACAGGAATAAGGTCTAATATGCTCTTGAACACACCGAGAATCTGTTCAATTTAAACTTCAGCTGTTTTTTCCAAAACAAATTACTAAGAATGTAATGAAATGTGTTTTCCTGACTAATTAGATTCCTTGGCTTCAGTTAGGATGCAATTACTCAACAGAGTTTATGTTCTTCCAGCAGTTCTCTCCCTTACCTCTAGCTCTTCACTATTTTTACAGTTTACCGCATCTTTTCATTAACTGCTTTGAATATTTGGCCAGGAATAGAGCCACTTTGAAGTATTGGCTTTTCTCTTACTCCTTGTCCGAAAGCTTCATTTCCTGCTAGCCTTCTTTCTCAACTTCTCTTTTCCTCTTCTGTTCTACCGTCATGTCATTTTTCTCTGGTGATTCCCCATTATTAATGCTTCCCACCTTGTGTGTTATCCACCTTCCCGAATGCTCACATTCCTATCCCAGTCCTGGTCATCTCAGGCCTGAGTAAATTGGCTGTGGTGGGCAGTGGACTGGATTCCTAGTCAGAAACTGTTTCCAACTATATCACTATGCTAGCAAGGTGAACTGAAGTGGTGACAGCAGGACTACATCACCTTAAATTTAGAGTATCCATATTTAGGGTAGAAAATATTTAAACTGTTGACTGCATGAACACATTTCAAGCTGTCATTTAAGTAGATTCAGAATTTTCTCAGAAGAGTTTCATCTCTATTTTTAGTGCTCAGTAAAATGATGATTTCACAGATGGGCAACATAGCCAGCTACCAAAAAAATTCCACTACACATAATTGTGCTTGAAAATGTCACAGTGAAATGGACGGATGACTCACAGTATCAGCACATGTGCCTCATGCAAACAAATAACTTTGATAAATACAAGACATGCTGAAGCTTCTGATGGTGGCTTGTGATGGAGCTTCAAAACTCCACTCTGGGGACTGCAAGACTGCTAAAAACTGCACAGGGTTTAGACAGAAGAAAACACGTCTGAGGAGGGGCTCTCCCATGGCGGCTGCAGGTGACAACAGCTAGGAGCAGGGGAGGAGCAGCATTTCAGGTGGCTGTGTCAGCCTCAGTGGGCAGCCCATACTCTGCAGCCTCACCTCAGTGCCCAGAGGAGCCACCCAAGGCACAGCCCCAGGGCACTCCCACCCCAAGCCCAACCAGGTGAAGATGTACTTTCAGGCATGGGTCCTTGCTCTCCATACTGTCCTCTTGCTTTCTCGCTATGACAGAACAAATACATCTTTTCAGACATAAACTATCTTTTACTTTTAAACTTTACCTACAGTGGTATCTGAAAGTATTTTTGCCAATAAAAGTAAGATTTATTAGCTCTGAATTAAATATTAATAAGGTGACATTTACAGAGGTCGGGGTGAAGGGAAAATTCATGTTTCTTAATACACAGCGGAGTACAGAGTGAAATCAAATTTTCAGATTTTCCAGTCTCTGCTCCACATACTAAACACAACACATTGCCTGGGGTTCAAAAAATGCTTCCGTCTTGCCAGATACAGGAATAAAGAACGCAGCAAAATTCTCTGCAGAATTTTTCCCAAACAGATTTTTAAAATGACTTTCAAAAACATTCCCTGCAAAAAGCAGCTCTTGAAGAATGCAACAGCTGCACGGTTGAGCACACCAAGGTCAAGAGATGTCCTACTTCATTCTGGGGCTGCATCATGACACAGTTTCACATGATCACTTCTTCCTTTTACAGAAATATGCACCATGTAGTGCGTGAGACAGCCTGCACTTACAGAACTAAAGTGAGGGTAAATAAGTTTATCTTTTAATCAGATTGTTTATTTATTAATCAATGGATAAAACACAAAAGGTATTCCAAACTTATTTTGTTAGAAGACACAATTCTACTGCAACAAAACACACCAGATTTACCTGTACATGTTTTGCAGTAAGTAGGGCTAGAAGTTAGCACAAGCAGAGGATTTTCAGTAAACAGGAGCTAACACCTGTACGAAGATAGCTTTCTGTCTGTGCTAATTGGTACCTACTGGACAAAATGTAGCCCTATCACTTTGTTGGTGTTGGCACCCCACATTGAAAGAGGAACCGTGGATAATAAGAAAATCACAGCTCTGTAAAATGAAGGAGGAGTCACAGTAATTGCATCTGGAAGAAAAAAAAAAAAGTGAAGTGAAAAGCAAGTCTAGATTTTCAGATCTGGAGAAAGGATTTAAGGTGCTTTGTTTTTTTTAATAATTTGACACTTACAATTAGGTCCAATGAGCTGTGTTACTCATGGAAGAAGAAAATTACTGCTGTTAAATGTTTTAGAAAGCGTGGTGTATTCTCAACAGTATGGGAATTACTTTTAAGTGCCTCACTAGGTAGGATGGAGACTCTCATGCAAATACCCCATATTTGGCTTTAACAGTAATGTCTCATATGTATGTTCGGTCTTTGTTTTTATTGGTACCTAGGTACATCTACCAGTTGTATTCCTTATTTCTCTGAATGCTGTAGGATATCAAGATTGGTATCCCACTGAAAAAATCTTTCTCCTTTGGCTTTATGATTACATTCAACAAAATAGAGAACCATGTTAGGTCAAACCTGACAACTGTGCTTTCACTGGCATTCAAAGAGTTTGAAAGGACAAAAGTATAACTAGGGAAGTAGAGTAAATACCCTTTCTCATCATAAGACCTCAGTGCATAACTCTTGACAGCACAAAGAGAAGATTAATAGACTAGGGAAGCAAATCCCTATAGGAAAGCACGAAGGGATCACGCCAGTAGTAGACAAGATTGCACAGTAGCTTTCAGTCAGAGTATCTGCAAATGAACTTGCTTTAGGACACAGTGGACTATTTTTATGTTTTTCAGTTAGCGGGTGAAATTATCAAAAGGTGTTTATGGATTAAGGTTTGGTTCCTAGAGGGTTTTTTGGATTGTTCTGCTTTCATCGGAGACAGCACTGCCCAAGCATGTCAAATGAGAATGTGCTATGCCGTGTTTAAGTTAATGGAAACATTTCAGTTTTGCATCACGTTAGTATTTCTAAAATAGCTAGCAAATTCTGTCACCCTTTTGCTTCCTTGTGATGCCCTTGAAACCAACTGAAAATCAGCCAGTGCAGCCAAATCCCAGTATTCCGTAATACTGAAATAAAATAATCACCTGACTCACACGGCTGGCATGCTGACGCAGTTCAGTTATAGCTTTGAACATATGTGTACGTCTCCTCTTAATGACCATGGAAGCGGCATCTCATTGTAGGGTGCCAGCTCCCTTTGGAGGGAGTGTCTCCCATTATGGATGTCTGCTTGAAATAGCTGACAGACCTGTCAACATTCTTTGCGATTTCAAACAAAATAAAGCTCTATTATGCATGCAAAATAAAACTTAGGCTCAAGTGGATTATGTCTTGGGGCTTCTCTAGTTTGCTCTTGTAGAGTAATTCTCCAAGCACTTCTTTATGCAGAAAGCTAGCAATGAAAACATTGGACACTAATATCTTCAGTCATTTAATATTCATGCTGCTTTTTTGCCTGGGGTCATTCTTTCCTGTCAAATAAAAGGATTATTCCTGAAAATGACTCTCACTAAACTCAGCAGGGTTTTTATCCATTTCTGCATCTGAAAGGTTTGCATCATCAAACAAGAAACTGGAGTTTATGGCTATGAAAATATGTGAATAAAAGCAAAGGGACAGATGCCGAAGACATGAAAATTACTAAGGCATAATCTGTGTTTGCTGTTCCATAAAAATACACAGTTTAAAAACTAAAACAAAACAAACAAACAAAAAACCAGACAATGATATAGAGTACAATCTCAAAATTTATTTTTATCCTCTAGACAGTTTAGTATATGGGTTTTTTGTTTTGTTCTGCAGAAAGGCCAGTGATCAAACTTATTTATGGGCATACTGTAATTAAATATACAGATTGCTTCCTCTTGCCTCATACTAAATTTAGAAAATAGTAAATAAACCAAACACTGAATTTCACTCAGAAGTTCAATTTAGATTATGTTGATTTAGGTTTAAGGGCTCTGCTTAGCCATAGCACATTTGGACATGCTTTGTGTTCTATAGAATGGATAAAACAATGCTTGATGAGAGAGAAACATTTAGTGTGCCCCCTGAGGGGTAATATGAGCACCTAGCAATATGAATCATGTCTGAGTGCCCTATGCATACAAAATCATATTCTAAAGTCATACCAAGTAGCTACCTATGTTACAGCTGCACCTGGTATGTTACACAGGTTCTCAGAAATTCTAGCTTAATTTTGATAACAAACTCAAGGTTTAAACAAAGTTGAAAGATCCCATACACTATTATTAAAAACTCCCAGCAAAAGCTTTGTCTCAACCATCACTATTTTTAAAGTTTTGATGTCTCAGAGTAACCAGACAACTGCTATAGCACTCAGTACAAGATGTTCTCAATGGAAATACAATTGATTGTGACCTTTGCCAAGGAGATCCCAGGCTAATGACACAGTTTCATAGCATCTTGCAGTCAAGCATATATTAAGAGTCTGTAAGTTTTAATTAATGTAAATTAATTTACATTAATGTATGTTAGGTATTAGACTAGACCCTAGCTGTAGTTCTGGGTTGCCAGAATGGGAAGACATCTGCCAAGTACCTCTTTCCATCAGTGCCATCTCTCCACTGAGCTGTTCTTATTGGGGAACAAGCCATAGTGGAATGTCTTCTTTCACTGGAAAGGAGAAAGAAGTGCTCAAATATTTCAGGAAGTGTTGATCAAAATAAGAGACTGCAAGTCTTTTATTAATTTTCATGTCTGACACAAGAAAAGGAGAAGGCTAATGTTGAATTCCATGCTGTGTTGCCACAGATTTCATCTGGAAATGAGTTATAGGCAAGTAATGAGGTACACAGAGCATACATATGCTCTCACATGAACACTCACCCTAGTTAGGAAGTAGCTTATAATAATGAAGTGTAAAATGTTCCTCAGCGAGGGGAGAGAGGCATGGTGCTGAGATACATGAGAGCTGCTGCTTCAGAGCTATGAAGAGAGCAACTGCAATAGGGGCTTTTAAAAAGATTAGCTGTGAAACCGTATTTTAGCATAATAAGCTGTTAAACCACTTAGAAAACTTCAGGAATCAAGCTATATAAAAATAGACAGGAGTGCTTCTCCAGTAGGCTGGATTTTTGTCAAATATTCACTTTAAACCCATGTGAAATATTCTTCTTCTCCATCTTTCAATTCTAGTTCTGCTTTTAAAACAATATTTCAGTGCTATAACTTCACCAGAAACACAAATTATATTCCAATATGAAGGGTTGGAGATGTAGCATGTGTATGGAAAACACGTCTGATCTAATGCCTGATTCACAGGTGCCCACAGTAACACTGGCTGCCACATACGCACGGTGTGGTAGCTGATATGCCCTTCAGGGAAGGGAAAGCAAGTTCATTCTAGGACTTTTCTTGTCTTCCTAGAAATTTAGCACAATGCACATGGTAATTCGTCTTCTGAAGGTTGTTTTTTTTCACTCTGCCTAACCATGCTTCTTACACAGCTTTGCCTTTTGGCAAGCCAAATCTGTGCCTGCTCAGTCCATGCCTGTTGCATCACCAAGTACCACCTTCTCTGCTGCTCAAATGAGCCAGCAATGCGGCACCAGCCCGGGGGCAAAGGCTGACTCAAAACCACTGAAGCTAAACATTAATGCTTCTCCTAAATAGGCAGACACTTCAATATCATTGACTTCATAAGATCTCTATTTCTTTCAATCCAGCCACATCCAGGGCTAAATAATGAACTGAGCAGGAGCTGGGCAAGGGAGGGGGGTCAGTGGATTGTGAGAGTGTGAATATCGGCTCTTCTAGTCATAAAGAAAGGATAAGACTGATGTGGATGACTAAGAATGTCAGAAGAGCTCTTGAGGAAAAATAGATGTTATATGACATATATAAGAACATGAAATCTGGAAAGGATTAAGAGAATTATGAAGTGAGACAGAAAGACTAAAAAAAATACCCAAACCCAAAACAGCGCTGTTTAATGCTGTGAGAATTGGCATAGCAAGAAGATTGCTCAGGAAGGGAAGAAAAACAATACAGGATCTCAAAATGTTTAAGTGATGTGAAGATCAACACGGAATTAGCTACTGAGCTGCTAACAGAACCTGTGCATGAGAGGACTTAGCAAAACCACACAGCTAGAAATGTGAATGTGCGCTTCTATTCAATATCCATGCAGTAAAGAAGACAAAATGCTAGAAAAGAGAACACAATTTGCAGTACAATAAAGAACCAATCTTTTTGCAATTTAGAATAACTAGTGACACAGAACACAGGAGGCTAGATTATTTGTGGCAAATGTACTTGAAAGAAAGTTTCAAACCTTAAAGATGGTTTTGCAGAAAAAGTTCAAGACGAACACAAAAGCAAGCAAATGTTACTCTAGGCTGCACAAATCGAATTGGAAAGAGCTAGGAAACCAGAGATGACTCATTATGAACTGAGAGGCCAGAGCGATCCGACCAATATGAAAGCATGAGGCCAGGAACCATGTACGGCTTTAGGAAGAAGTACAAAGCATTCCATGTCAATCCACAATGGGATCACCTTTGCAAATGAGCAACATTTGCAGCTTTTGCCATTACTCTGAAGTGAAGTCAATCTGAGATGATGGGCTGCAAAAATTTCTATCTTCTCAATTTCTATCTTTGATTTCTCACAGAAACCAGCGGCTTGCTACTTAGGCAGAACCACTGACGAGCAGCAGCAACCATATTCACAATGGCAGGGAAATCTCAAGGCTGAGTCTATTAAAATCCGATGGCAGCTCTGAAAGAAGGGGTATCCCAGGGTTGGCCATGAGTGGTATTTCAGCCCTGTAAAATAACCCTAAAGCTGGAAGACCATCACACCAGAGCGAGCACGTGTATATTATTACTAGCTCTTTGTATAAAAGGGCAGCAAACCCATCCTGCCTCAAATCACTCGCTTTGTATTTAACAATATGAAGGAAGGAACTCTCTGACCCTCTTATATTCAAATGACATTACCAGACAGAAGTAAAGAACTAAACATTTTGTTGTAATTTCAAGTTTGTTACAACCTGTTGCATCAAGTCACTTAGTCGTCTTTTAACCACAGAAAAAGAAGGGAGCTACTGCCTTCTTGGCTTCTCTACATCCCAGTACGCAGTAACACCGTCTGCTCTCTTTTATTAATTAATACATTTCATGCCATGGAAGGGTTATTGAAGTGACATTTGAATCTTAGTAAGAACTGCAGAAGTAGGTGTCAAGACAGATTTCATCCAGCTATTCCTTCATCGGATTCAGAATACTGCTCAGATTTTGCACACTAGATAAACTCACCACTGGAAAATTACTATTTCCTATTCTCTGCAGATGTCTGCCTTTCTGAATCACATGCAGACTTCATGTCGTTGAATACTGCTTAGTTTAAATGTCTGTCGATATGCTTCTTTCCTACTTACTGACTTTCCCTAATAGCTGTACTGTAAATACTATGGATGCTCTTCTTGATGACATTACATTAAAGAGATTCATGCTGAAACTCTTTGGCCACCACCTTCATTGCTGATGTCAGCACAGCCCTAAGAACAAGGCTAGTTAGCTAATTGCTTTACAGAGCAATCACAGACAACACAGAACTTGGAGCCAAATGTATTGCTGGAACAAGCAGACCAAATGCCACTGAAGACATCCATTCCATCAGGCAATGACAGTCAGTGCCAAGGCTTGTGAATGTGGTTATGAAACCAAAGAATAAGATTTCAGGAGGCTTGCATCCTGCACAAGCACAACACTAATTGCCAATATTAGACTGAGTTTTAGTTACGATTCTGATGATTCATGGGCACCCCAATACAGAAGGCTTCATTGATTTTATCAATATCAGAAAAGATCATTAATTTCAGATGAAATCATGGAGTAATAGAGCTCTACTGTTCATTTCAGCAACACCAGGGCTTAAATTTCTGCTGCAGAAACTGTGCAGGTAACATAGATAGCAAACCAATGTCAATGCAGTCAGGTCAGTACATGAGCAGGCAGAAATCAGACCTGTATTTCTAACATTTATAGCAAAGAACTCACTACATTTAATTTGTCACAGTAGATTCTCTATACTATAAAACATACATTGATTCCATGGTTGCAATAGAATCACTACTTAAAAAATAATTGTAAATAAAATAAGCTGTGGTAAAATTTATTATTTAAGGAACTGAAAATGGGACAATTTAATATTAGGCTATCTTTTATAAAAAATAGAAGGAAAAACTTAAATACCTCTATAACAGGACAAAAAATGTAAAGAATTATGTAATACTAAGTAACTTAGAATAATTTAAAGCCCCTAAAGTGGGTGCTGAAGCAGGATGGATGTATATAGAATCAAATTTGTAAAGATAAAACAGCAAATCTTCAGGAAAGTACATTGTACTGAATAGACTAATACTTTTTAATGGAAAACAGCCTCCAAATTGGGATATTTTTGCAAAAAAGTTGCACTCAGGAGAAACATTATAGTGTAGTTTTAAACAACCCCTACTACTCCGTACAGGGAATAAAGTATTAAAGAAGTAAATCCCAGTCTATAGAGAATCTTAACCTACTAGCATATTAATTTTTTAAAGTTTCCTAAATTTTTTCCTTTTTCCTTTACAGAGCCACTGTAAAGCAAAGATTTTAGTCACTATCCATGATAAAGCAGACATCCCAAGCACTACTAAAAGTAACTCCTCTTTTGTTTGTGCTTCTGCAACAAAGAAAGAATGAATGTGGTTATCTCAGAAAAGCCTTTAAGACTCTTTGACTTCTTTGATGTTTAAAAGTGTAGTTCAGTACTTTGGTAAACAGGAATGCTCTCTTGAAGGACATGCACACTGAATTCTTAATCAGTCCGTGATGGTTCTGAGTTCTCCTGCAGATTAATTTGCTCTTGCAAATTACTTAACAGCTAGCAAGATGGTTCTTCTCTGTTTTAACTTGTCAGCATTTGACCTCTAAATAAACTATCATAAATGCTTAAATGGTGTCAACGGTTTACAGGCGTTCGGCCCGGTTCCGTGACGAAGGGGACGGGGGATCCACGGGCCCACGTCCCGGGAAAAGGGAAAAAGGGAAAAGGGTAAGGAGATGGCCCTGAGAGCAAAGAACAGCAGCAACAATCTGAGGAGAAACAAACTAATTTACTAAATAAGATATCAGAATGCAAAACAACACACTATAATACAATATAATTACAATTTAAGCTGATAAATCCAATACAGAGAGGGAGAGAATGTCCCAAAATCAAGGTAGGCCTTACTCTACTACCAACGATAAGACGACTGGAGAGTGAGGTGCTGCCAAGACGGGAGACGGCGGAAAATGGAACGAGGTCTCGTGATCTGTAAGTTTTTATACTGCGAGCTTTTATCTTTTCTCTCCAACTGGAAAATGGTAACAGAGGAGCAAAGTACCACGGGGAATGTAGTAGTCCTTCTCTTCTGAGAACCAGGTACATTCATTACATGATGTTATGATGCGGAGTACCAATAACCAAAAATCATAAAACCATGACAAATGGCAACACAACCCATCACCCCAACTTGCACGACTGTGTGCAGGAACACCACTGTTGCAAAGTAATCATTTGCTCTGTGGCCACTGAATTAAAAACTTTGAGAGAATATTCAAGTCATTACTCTAACAAAGTTTTGTGTTTTTTCTTTAATTGAGTTGTCCTCCACTTCCAGAGGTTTTCTTCTGAGACATAATCCTTAGCTATTTAGAAAACAATGGACAGATACTGGTGTTCTCATGATGTAAATAATACTATGTCAGTTATTATTTTTAAAAATTCCAAGGACAATTTCCTAACTTGGAAGGAGAATTCAATACTGAAATACAGCTTGACAGAAAAAAAAAAGCTAAATCATGCCAAATTTAAACAGAGTAAATGGAAAGACCAAGGTAATTACAGGCCTGTCAATCTGATAGGGATCCTGGGAAAATAGCAGAAACACCAGCACTGGAATTTTTAAGCAACAAAGAATTAAAGGAAGGTAACATAATTCATGCCAGTCGGAACAGTGCAATGGAAAATAAATCTTTTAGACCACCTTGTTACTATTTTTCTGTCAAGACTAAGAGAAGTTGTGATAGAATAACTTCATTAATGTAATACATTAAGACTTCCCTATGGTATTTGACTTGTCCTTTTTATTAATAAAACAGGATGATAACATCAGTGTATTATACAACGCACAAAAATTGGCTGATGTACTTTATTGTGAAGGTGTATTTCTTAGCCCTACAAAGGACTTTCAGTCACAGAAAATCTTTAAACCAAAGTTGGATAACTTTCTGAAAGTCCGGTTCTCTTTCAGCTATAACTGTTGGATGTAATACAGTGATTCATAAAATTACATAGATGGAAATGGTCACAGTGATCTCTTACCATTTTCAAATCTACAGGTCTATATTTTATATACTGTCATGTAGAATTACTGGTAAATGGAGTTCATACTTTCAACATCTTTCCAAAACACAAATTAAAGGTTCATATATCTCCATATGTTCAAATGCTATTTCTGAAAGTGGGGAATGGTTCTAGTGGGTTGATGGGATGGTGGATTTTCATAAGATGCTGAAATTTCTTTTTTAAACTGAGCATGAGCTCCTTTGATTTGTGTTTGCAGTTCTAAAAGACAAATAAACTCAGAAATCTCATGAATTCTTTCAGGAAGATCAGGTTAGTTTTTAATTGATAAGTCTAGGAAATAAAATAAATATCTGGTAGCCCTATAGACCTTGCTTTACCTGATACTAATGCATCAGTATCTCAACAAAATTGTTGTGTTTCATAACAAGCAGAAATGTATGCCTTCCAGAAAGCACAAATCCCGGATTCTGTAATGCTTTATGAAAAGCTCCTAGGGAAACAAGGAAGTCAGCTCTTGACCTGAGCTCCTCCTAGAAAGCTGCAATAGAAGTTTTCACCTTTACATTTAATTGCTTCATTCCAGCTAAGCACTCAAATATTTGTCTCAGACTGAGAGCCTTGGGTAGAATAGCTACCTGTTAAGAAAGCCAACCACGTGTGACAGCATAAGAAACTACTCAAAGGACTTTAAACACATCTGTAGGAGCTCACCGCTCAAGGAAGCACACAAAGCACAGGTCTCAGACAGACATCATTTAATTCATGCTTAAATTAGCCACTTTACTCAGTGTTGTAGATACAAACTAATGCAGCTGTGTGCATCCATGATGAGCTGAAGTAGACTGATTTTTAATAGACCACACAATATATATATCATTTTTAAATTATATTCAAATATAACTGTTATCAAATTTATAACACATGAAGTGCAAAACTGACTAGAAACAGCTTCTTCATATATAACCATGACATAATTTCAATTCTCTTTACTCTAGAAACTATTGCAGCCAGGAAAATACAGTGACTAAAGCAGGGAATTTTGATCACAGAATCTGTTCCCAAGTTCCCAAAACAACAGTAATTATATCTCATCTGCTACTGTCCACTGTCATTTCCAAACTCGCATGTTATGGGTCAGAGCAATATACTTAAGTCACTCCAAAGGTAATGCCTTCTATTTATTTTCATGGAATCCACAACAAATGCAAAGAGTGCAATAACACTATTTGATAGAGCAAATTCTCAGCTACAAAACACTATTTTTCAACATAGTCACCATTAGCCACATCCACTGCTTGATCTCCATTCAGTGAGCATCAATGAATGTAAGTGGGTGCCATTTTCCATGGAGGAATTCAATGACATCTCTTTGCTTCATTCACAGTTCCATGTCAGATGTCATTTTGTCACTGTCCCTCTGCTGCCATCTGTCACACGGCAACAAAATGTAATGGAAATTGATGGGAAGGTTCCACGTCTAGTGCCACACCACCAACATCCATCACTGATGTTGTGAGCCAACCGCACAGAAATAGGAGGCATTACTTTCAGAACACTTCTCATATGCTTGCTTCACATTTCCCTGAAGACATCTTTCAGAAAAGGTTTCTCCCTGCACAAATGTATTAAAAATCTAGAAAAACAACTATTTGAATTTTTCATCATTTCCTCGTAAATTTTAACAGAAGTAATAAAAAGTTAGAAATAGGCTTAGACAGAAAGCAATTAAATATGTACATAAAGAATGTAATTTCACTTAATTATTCCTTTGGTTCTCTTTCTGGCAATTTTACTCACAACAAATTCTCCTTTCCCCAGGAAGCCATTTTATTTGTGTGAAGGATTCTCACAGTGAATAGGGGTTAATGAAGCACATGCCAAAAGAGGGCTAATCAGTCCGTTAACCCTTTACATTCTGAATCATGGTGGCATTTTTCACTTTTTTCAAACACAGGAAAGTTCCACCAAGCAATCTCTGCAATCTGGATACTTCACCAGTTGTTTCCCATTGACTGCAGATCTTTAAACCTGAGAAGTAACTCAAATTTGCAGGGTTTAAAATTCCCATCAGCTGTTAATTATTATCACATGTAATAATTTGAGAGTATTACTAAAGCTGACACTACGTGTTTTCCCTCCTCTGCTTCTACCATTTCTCAAGCTAAACAAGGTTTTCATTCAGCCTATACATATTCAATGCTACTGAGCGCAAAGGACAATGAGGGAGGTACACTGAATTTTATGTAGGCAAATCTCAGCAGAAAAATGTCTCCCAGCTAAAGACACATGGATGAATGAACTTTTGTTAGCAATGAAATAGTCTCGGAGTCATTACATAACTATTTCTGTATTCTTCCTGCCCCTCACATCGTCTCCAGTCACAGCAGCTCTTTGCTAAGTCATTCCTCAAATTGCATTCACAACAGCAGGTACAATTTGCATTTCAGTGCATGTGACTGACGCTCAGTTATCAAAAGGAAATTACTTTTTCCATTTGGTTCCATGAACACTGCATCATGCCCAGAAAGAAAGGGTTTATTGAAGAAACTAGGTGTTCTCCTTTAGCACACTCTCTAGCTCGTGCAGAAACTCACAGTATGACACCAGTGAAGCCAGCTGAATTGGTTGTTTTTGTTTATCCTTACTCCAAACTGGGTTAAGAACTAGGCTTAAAATCTTACCAGCTATTTGGTTTCTGGCTAGCCCTGAAGATTTATCCCAAATAGAAACAGTGTACAAAACTGTGCAGCAGCCACAAGAATAAGGCTTAACTGCCATAGAGAAGGGTCTCAAAACACTCAGCGAGATGTTGTTTGATGAAATTATTGCCTGAGCTGAATAAAGGAATTGTTCATAACCAAGCATATGCTAGACCCATAAGGAATTGTACCTCCCAGGAGACTGACTCTCTCACTTTAGTAGTACAGTGGCCACACTGTAAACCATGATACAAAAAGTCAATTGGATGTAAGAAATAAGTGTGTTTAAAATATTTTTTTTTTTTTCACAAAATTCTATTTACGGAATACGTTTATCTGCCCGCCTATTAGCATGGATTAGTAAAGCAAAATCCCAAAGAGAAATGAAACCTCTGCAGATCAACAATTATTTGTAAATTGACTAGGTATATATCTTGGGTGGTTTATTCCTGAAACCAAGCTAATACATTATTTGTGTGGACACAATACGTTGTCCCAAAGACTTTTGCACAGTGCATATAGGGAGTAGTACAAAAATGGATCTAAGGGTTGTTAAGAACAGGGAAGATCAACAAATAATTTATAAAATGACATTCTAAACATGAAAACTAGAGAGAAGGCTACAGTGGACTCTATAACAGAAATTAGATGACAAATTATTGTGTGAAGATTTACTTCTACAAGATCCATCCTCAACTCACATTACTTTCAGCTGACTACATCTTCTGGAAGAGTATGTGTCTGCTGCATGTGTAGCTGTCACGATGCCCCAAGGCTTCGTGCAGAAAAAATGTAAGGAAGCTTGGGTTTAAAACCAAAGTAAATAGAATTTAAGGGAGACTGATTCTCATGAACCAGAAAAAGATCTTGAAAACCAAAATTCCCAAACAAACTTATTTAACTTCAGAACATTTGGGTTAACATTCATCTATTTCATCTCAAGGCACAGAACAAATAGTAGCTTGTCTTTCACATACCAAATGTATTTATATTTAGTGAAATTAAATATTCTAAGCAATAGAAATCCCTTTCCTGTCTTTCTGCACTGAAATCTGTAGGAAAAAAGGTTGCTCTTTCTTAGAACAAATACTTCTAATTAGAAGGGTATTCCCTGAAGATACAGAAAAATAATCTCAAATCCTTCGGGGAGATGAAAAAGAGGATCTCAATGAGATTGTCCCAGTTCCCCCTATACGAGAAGAATCAGCTGGAAACTTAGTGGCACTATTTTCCTCCATGCCTTCACAAGGACATCTTTCTTGCTTCTCTCTTTGCCTCGTAGTTCACACATACAGTTTTCTTATCATAAAATTACTGAATTGGAAGGGATCTTTAAAGGCCATCTGGTCCAACTCCCCTGCAACGAACAGGGTCACCTGCAGCTCCCTTAGGAGCTCAGAGCCTGTCCAGCCTGACTTCGGGTGTCTCCAGGGACAGGGTACCCACCACCTCTCTGGGCAACTTGTGACAGTTCTTCATTACACTTACTGTTAATTTTTTTCTTTATATCCTTTGTTATGAAGAAAATCTTTTAATAGATCCATTGAACAAGCGCATTAACAAGCCTCTTTCCCATCAGCATCAAAAGAGAAGTGAGAACACAGTGCCTGGAGGATAAACAGGATATAAAACCTTTTTGTACTGTTTTAAAATTCCAAGTTTCCATGTCTCTGCATAAGGCTCTACGTGTATGTTCATGTACAAATAAGAGTGACAAGTAACAAATATCCTTGACAATTTTTAGCCTCTTGCTGTACATAAACGAAGGGCAAATATAGAAGAAAATGTAATGTGTCAGACATCCACACACTTTTTCTCCCCGCAAGATAGACTCTAGCTCTCCATAGGGAAATCCACAGGAAAGTAATTCTCAGAACAGCACGCAGACTTGCTGATGATGTAATGTATTTAGCTTGTTTCCTTTTTCCCCACTTAAACTGGTCAGGACAAGATTTAGCAGCATTTCTCGAAGTTGATGAGTGAGCCCCAAGATAGGGAGGCAGTCAAAGGGTCTTTTGTCCCCCAAGGCCTCTGCCACGGTCACTCTGAAGTGAAAATTCCAGTTTTCTCTCAGCATCCAGCAAAAAGGATGCTGTCAGAAAAAGCTACAGCCTAGTTGAGCAGAGGTGGTGGAGAGCATACCCACACACCTGTCTGTCTTCAGGGTGGCTCTTTGCATGGCTCTCCACATAAGCCACATATGTCTGTATGAACCAACATGGGTTTACAGGCTACCATACGTAATGCTGGAATGTCCTGATCCCAAATATTGCCTCTGTCTTCAGAAATGAAAGAATGCGTGACTTCTTGGGCAGAATATATATATGAATTTGGTTTTTGAAAGTTCTTATTTTGATGTGACATATTGAATTACCCATAAGGTATTCAGAAAAGTGGGGCAAAGGATAAAGATCCTAGAGTTTATCACACTCATTTATGCCAGCGTTTTCAAAAGTTTTCTTGAAGTTTACTAGACACTTGGCAAACCAGTATTTTTTTTATGTCAGCTCATATTTGTGACTCAAAGAAGAACCACAATCACAGAATCAGAACTGCAGGTGTTGGAGGAGACCTCTGGAGGTCATCTAGTCCTACACCCTTGCAAAAACCTATTCCCTAGAACAAGTTGCAGAGGAAAGAAAAATAAAATCAGAAACTGCATAATATTCCAGTCTAACTAATTATAGCATAACTTCTGCTGTACAGATCAGTGTGTGTCAGTTTTGGAGGTGTCGAGTATCTGCATTTTCTGAAAAAGGTCCCTTTAGTAACTCTCTGCCACACTGCAAAATAAGAGTTCAGAAAAGCATTCACAAAATAACATACCTAGATTTTATTACCACTGTGACCCAGCACAGCCTCTCCTCACCAGCAAAATTTTGGTCTTATACGTCATTCTCTAAGTATTTCAAAATATTTTACAAGGTTGAATGGATTAAGTCTCTATTCCTCCTTTTCAGTGTAAGTCAAAAATCCCAATTTTATGCGGAGGTAGGGTGAGGCAATAAGAGATGAAATGAGTGAAGTCTCAGTTAATATTCTGACTTTCCTCCATCTGCCATTATCTGCTCTGGAATATAACGATGATAAAGCAAAATAAAGCAACAAGTTTACTTAGATCTTCCTCCATAAATTTTCTTGTGGCTTTCTGCTTTTTGACCAGAAGAATGTTGCCAACAAACATTCCTGAAAAACAAAAGAATCATGGAATCATTTGAGTTGGAAGGGATCTTTGAAGGTCATCCAGTCCAGATCGTCCTTCAGTCAAAATCAGACTTGATCCAGAAAATGCTGTTATCACCTATTTTGCAGTTCTGGTACTCAGAAGCTTCTTCTGATGACCATCTACCTTCTTTAATTAAACCTGACTTAAAGAAATACTTGCACTACTGTTCTTATAGAGATTGTCTCTCAAAAGACTATTAACGATGAAATGGTGCTAGCTGTCAGCTCAGGAGAACTGGTGTTAGACCCAGGCACATAGACAATGTGGATGTGCACCTTCTGCAGGCAGCAAAATCTTGGCAGACCAAGGAAAATAAAAGAGACACAGTGGTCTAAAGAATCTGGGCAGTATCTCACGGCAGGCAGCCGCTTTCTGGGGCAGCACATGAGAATGCCACAGCTCAAGGGATTCTCCAAGTCATACCCCAAGGATGTGAGAGGTGGGTGCACAGTACTGTCACGTGTGGAACGCAGAAAAGGAAATGAGACAAACGTAGGGATGGTGGGCAGTAATCTCTTCTCCAAGAATCAACATAATTTCCAGATGGTAAAGCAAAGGAAAATTGGATGATTTCTGAGTAAGCAGCTGAATTCTTGAGGAATAAGGATTCTTATTTGATAATCATAAGAGAGAATGAGAGAAATACAAATCTTATGGTGATACAGAAGCACAAGAGATCAAATTAAAGTTTGAAAGGGACCTCTGGGGATTGTCAAGTCCAACCCCGTGCTAAAGCAGGTTCCCTATAGTATGTTGCACAGGAAACAAGTCAGTCCATGTCCATGCTTTTAGCATCCCTCTGCACATACACCTTGTTTTACCTTTTCTAACGTATACCTATCATATTTATCATGTTCAAATTAATACAGCATAAATCTTATCTAGAATGGGGAGGTATACGATGGAGCTAAAGGGATTACAGCTCACCCCTTCCTTAACAATTCCTGATCACATGGTAGAGTAAGTGTCACACGCTCACATCCATACAGTAATTGCATCCAGCTGAAACCAGGCAGACATTGTCCAAGTGACTTCTCAGAGGCCAAATCCAAGCCCAGTATAAATAAACAGGATATATTCAAGATGAAAGGCCTTCTGTCATTTTAGATTTAATCTGAAAGGCCTCTTTAAAACTTGGCTCTGCATTCAGTGGAATCAATGGGAAACTCCATGGGATCGTTACTTTCATTGCTGCAATGTCAGCTGCACGCTGACAGAGAGTAGGCATTCAGCACTGATTCATCTCCAGTGCATGCATGATTTGTATTGGTCGGCACCCATACACAGAGGGCTGCAGACTTCCTGCCTCAAGTCTTAAATGTTAATCAACAAATATTTTCTCAATATGAGCTACATTACTCACACTTCATGCTTCTCTCTCCCCCCTTGCAATACAGATTGCCATATTTCTTCCACCTTAGTGAATACCGACCTTATCTCAGCCAGACACATAGAAAATAAGGTGTCATATATAAAGTGTCATATGGCTGCTCACAGGGTACAAAGCCAGCAGCAGTGCTGCAGTGACACTGCAGCATCGAACACCTTGCTAATGGTATTTTTCCTCCACAATCCTTGAAGTTTTGTTCACATCTAAAATGAAGCAGGTATCCTCCAGTGAGGAGCCCTTCCACCCCACCAAACAACTCACTTCACTGCACAACTTCTAAGTCATAAACCACTTGACTAATCCCACTGCTCAGCACAGGATAAAAAGAGAAAATAGCATTAAAGATTTAAAGTAAAGAATACAGCAAACTCAAATGATAGCTGTACCATTCACGTCATTACAGCTAAGGGTTTGTCAGCACTTTCATTATAATGCTTATTCCTCTGCTGTCACTCCAGGCTAAAATTTGGCAGAGCATAAATCTTAGAGCACAGACAGACACAATAAGAACGCAGTGAAAAGGAAAGCAAAGGCTTCAAGGACAGCATCCACAGATACCTCACATGTCAAGAGCAAACAGCATCTTACAAAGGATGATTCGATGATTCAAGAAGTTAAGTTGGGAGAACGATATCTTCTCTCATTAAGATGGTGTCACAGAGAGGGAATGGCACTGAAAACTCAGTGAGATGTATTGTTATGAATCTACTATGAAGGGCTTAGCAGATCCAGAAGGCTAAGTGTTAATATGGAAATTTAAGTTAAATCTGTGCTACAGTACAACAGAAATAAGCTTGAAAAGGAGGCAGACCACAGGCAAATATTACAACTGTGATACACAGGAGGAACTGAACTAGACTAAAATTAAGTAGCATTGGTGTATTAGTTTTGACTTGGAAAATGCCATAACAAGCTAATCTGAGAGCAGTCTTGGTGTCGCCTCGGGTGGGAGGCTGGGCCAGGTGACCTCCTGCATCTGCTTCCAACCCAAGATTCTGCTCCCATGTATCAGGTGGTGACAAGGTCACAGAAGGTAAGGACCACTTCTTGTAGTTACAAAACTCACTAATGCTAGGTTGAAGTGTGTGTAGAACCACAGTCCTAGTTATTTTTTAAATTTATTTTAAGATTTTAACAAATTTGGTTTCTTACACAGAAAACAGTAAGGATAGCAAAGAAGCAGTTATTGCAACACAGACGTGGTGCATCAGAAGGATTACTTACTCTAAAACTTTGTCAGTCAGTGCTGCAGGACTCAGCACAAGTCATTTAATTCTGCTTCAGCATCAATGAAAATGATTCTTATTTTTAAAAAGCACTTAGAGATGAACAATGGTATCTATGAAACATAAGATTGCTATTACTATCTCAGTAAAATTTTATGAGTTTGAGGACTTCCAGTAAGTCAAATCAGAATTAGCTACAAAAAAGACCTTAAGATAACAATTATTTAGGTCACCTGGACCCATTGATTTTGTTAGACTAGCTTTTTCCTTGACTTCAGAAACGAGTGCAGGTTTGTGAAGCTCTCGAAGATGGGCAGCTCTGTATCTTTCATAATGTTTGTTTGTGTGAGAAAGTCTACCTCATCATACTTAAAGCAATCCAACAACTGAATAAGGAAAAATTAAATTTGGCATATCATCTGAGAATTCTGATGGTTGTAAGAGACAAGAAATCAAAAGCAATATTAAAACAACAGCAGTTTAACTTATTAGCAGAGGAGTTTGCAATTCTGTTGTTTATGAACCACAGCTCTGCCAAATTTATTAGGACATACATTCACATTGATGCTCTTACATAATTCAGTGAAATTTAACACAGATAAGAGGTGGAAGTCCACTTCCTTGCTTGCCTGTGTTGTCAGGGAAGGGCATGCTGTTTACGTAAGATATAGGTCACATATTCAAAACCATTTTCCTGACACCCAGTCTGCTTCTTTTGTGCAAATACAGATGTATTTGAGATGCACTGATTTAGTGTTACTGTGCTAGCATAACAGATGTCACCAGCACATAGAATGAATGAACATTGCAGGGAGGACTGAGTTTCACTTTGCCAGTGTGCTATCTGTCAGCAGTTCTGACGCAAGACATTATTTAGTCCTTTTGATTAATCTGCTGCTTTTGTTTAACATTACCTAGTTAATAATGAGCTACACTCCTGGGATTAATAAAAGATAGTAAGTCAAAGCATTATGCAGAATTAACAGGGGAGCGGCCTGGTTTTCCTAAATCTGAGGTTCTCATTTGAATCTAACGGGACCCCAGAATGCTGAGTGTTGTCTTTATCTTGTATATCCACACCACCTCCTGAATCAAAAGCAAATGTTTCCTGGTTCTCTGCCAAGCCTAGCCCAATCTTTCTGTGTTGCTGAAGCCACAGCTAACAGGAGAAGCAAGGTTAAGTGGGATTTAGCATTCTTCGACTTTGCGCTGATTTCTTATACAAGGATAAATCTAACTTAATAAAGTGTAAGAAAAAGAGAAAATGGGTCAAAATCGAAAGCCTTCTAAGCAACATTTACATGGGTGACCACATTTATCCACTGAATAGGCATGAGGAGCAAAAAAGAGTAAAAAACCTTACCCACAAGAAAAAAGGAAATAGCTGCAAGATAAAATGCAAAGGGTGTCTTCTGCTGTCATATAAGTTAAGGACCACTGAGGCTCAGCAGCACTCTTACGTTTTGTCAGACCTCAGGCAGTAGAGAAAGGAAAGCATGGTACTCTTAAATATCAATGTATATGTTAACATAGGAAGAGGATGAATCAGGTGGAAAACAAATTATAAGCTCTTCAAGAGTAGGCATTAAAACACTGAGCTATGAAAAGCACTGTAGTGATCTGTAGTAACAGCCCAAACATTACAGTCTAAAAATGTTACAGAAGTGTTTACATAACCGGCTCTAAGGACCTAATCCAATGCTCGTGGACTTCAGTGAGACTGAAAATCTTGATGCAACTTTTTTTCTTTAAATAATCCCTTCGAACTGTAAGAAGAGTTCTGTGCAATGCATTAGGAGAACAAGGGCTTTCCACCAGTAAAAATTCCAGAACAACCATTAGTTTTTGATGTGTCTCAGAAGGTTAATTAACATTAAGGTGAGAAGAAATGTGACTTTCTGGTCTCAATTTCCCTTGATTTTAAACAAGGTGTTACTGATAGAGAGTACTTGTGAACTACACATTTTTTCTCAGCTGACAGCTCTCATTCTATAATAGAGAAGACCAAAAAAGGAAACACTCTACTCACGGTAGTAAAGATACAGGTCCTGCTCTAGAGAAATCTGTGGCAAAACCCTGTGTGGTTAGAGGAATAAGTTACCCCTCCTATGGAAATTCTGACATTTTGAAATTTCATCCCAAGTGCGTAAAAAAATACTGAAACCTGGGGGTTCTGAGGCCCCAAACACAAGAAGGACATGGACTTCTTGAAGAGGATCCAGAGGAGGGCCACGAAGACAATCGAAGGGCTGGAGCACCTCCCCTGAGAAGAAAGGTTGAGAGAGTTGTTCTTGTTTAGCTTGGAGAAGAGAATGCTCCAGGGAGATCTCATTGAGGCCTTCCAGTACATGAGGGGAGCTTACAAGCAGGAGTGGAAATGAATTTTTACACAATCTGATAGCGATAGGACAAGATGGAATGGCTTTAAACTAAGAGAGGGGACATTTAGGTTAGATGTTAGGAGAAAATTCTCCTCTCAGAGCATTGAGAAATGAAAATGTAAATCATTTTAACAAGAGTGGAGGCTTTTATTCTTCTATGTCCCATAGCAGGAATTACAATAATATATATTTAAACTAGAGTTACCAAGCTAGCTTCCCAGTTTTATTTTTCAGTTGTTTGCTCACTACTTTGCAAAAGTGGCTCTTCAAATTTGTCTTCTGCACCATATAAAATTACTCAGCATGCAGAGCTATGGAGTTAATCCTTATTTTTCCTGCAGAAAGACTGAACTGCAACAGAGGAACTACAATGCTGTGCAGAATAACATTTTAGCACTGACAGGTCAGTTTTACAGGAACCAGTTAGCGTTATCCCAGCATTAAAACCGACCATTGGCATTACTCATTAAGACATTAAGGAAATACCTGTGCTTACCTTTTCACACTAACATACCTCAGTTATGCTGCAAGGATTGGTGCTCCTAGAAGAACCGAGTTGGATCTAACCACTGAATCAACTGACCTTTCATTTGCACAATTTGTCCAGCTGTACATTATATCAACTGTACACTGCATTATAAACAGCAAATCATCTGCAGAGTAACAGCATTTGTGTTTTTTGAATTGCTGAGAAGAACGACTGTGGCACACAGCCTCTCTTTTCAAAAAAGCATCTGTCTCTACCCTGCAGGAAAGAGAAAGGAGCTTGGGCTTCTGGATTCCAAGGTGTTCGGCAAAGAGATAAAGAGCTGACACACTTCAAATGCTGCTGTAACACACACCTCCTTGCACTCACCAGTGGATTTTCTGTTAATAAAACAAAAAAAGGGAATTGTGGGGGATGGGAGCAGGATGCTGCGACTCATGCTCACAGAACAATGTGCTGATTCCAGACCATATGTACTGAATTCTCCCCCAGAAAATGAAAGAACAGCTATTGAGTCCATCTGGTTCCCACACAGCAGAATAAAGCCTCCTCTGCTCCGAGCACACGGCCAAGCACATGCATGTGGTTTAACTTCACCTTATCTTTGTGCATTTCCCAGAAAGCTTGTCTTATCCACCTGACAGCTACCAAGTGATCTGGGCAGAGCCCAGCACCCTGGCTGAGCCTATGGCATGTTAATGGACAGCCACACCGCAAAAGATGTGACAGGGGAGGCGAGCATGAGGTTTATCAAGATTTCCTCTGTGCCACTCCGTAAACATCAGCACTTAGCAGGCTGATTCTCCTATCTGAACAGCCTCACCAAGGCTGTGATGGTAATTCCTACTTGAAATGTTATGCTGCGTTTCTGAGCAGGCCAAGAAGGCATTAACTGCAGAAGAAAAGGGTAATCAATCTGCTCTGAACACCTCATCCTCACTTGAGGAAGAACTAGATCCAGGAGAAAGGTGCGACAAAAAGCTTGGTAAAGCAATTGAAAATATGTGACTTGCATTTCCTTACATCTCTTTTTCCCCCACTAACTATACAAAGTAATTAGCACTTTCCTATGAAATACTACTGGGACTGCCTGAATGGGCTTGTAGTTATTTAATAAATTACTCAGCAGAGGAGTGAATTTAGCCAGGAATCCACTGGTGAGGAGACTGCTAATTAAACAATACCCACACAGGCAGCAATTATCCTTCTCCTCCCAAACAAAAAAAACATCTATTCCAAATACATACCCAAAGAGAATTGAGAGCTCTGAAACACACATCTCTTCCACTAGAAAATGATTTAGAATGGAGGAGCAGTTAACCCAAAGATCTCAAATTATATGAAGTAAATGCTAAACAGGGTAAAGAATCTGTGTTTTATGAAGGGGTGAACTGGCTTCAGACATAAGTTTCCAACTGGGACCAGATTGTCAATGCCTTTATTCACTCTGCAGGAGTAGTTATTCACACAAACACTTGCAGCAAAGCCAGGGAAACAAATTCATGTGAGCGTGTAGTCACAACTGTGAGCATGAAGCCCTCCATCTGACCTTCAAAACCAACAGAATTTATCAGTAGTTTTATGGAAAATACTACAGAGGTGTTGGGGGTTGCTTTTATTCTTCATAAATTTGATCTCACTGTCATTTCATATCAATTTCCATAGGACTAAACTAACTGGTTTCATTTTTAATTCATGGAGTTTTCTTCCTGAGACATTCTTTCTGAGCCAGCTTACAGGTTGGTGTTTCAGCAATGGGTTTCTAGCAAACAGGCTGCTGGCACGTTTGTTTTGGACCATCCGGCCACACAGCAGACATCCAGCAGCCATCTGGGGCTGAGGGGCTCCCAGTCTCCTGCACAAAGACCAGGAGGCATCCTAAAAGATGAAGGGAATGTAAAGGTGGCCCAGGGACTCTGTGTTGAGTATGAATCAAAGGGAAAGAGTGTCCCATCATCAGCCCCATCAGCTCACCATCCTCACTTGAGTGACCCATAGAGAAACAACACATTTAGAAATGCTCAACACAGAGCTGCTCTGTTTGCAAGAGTTTTGACTCACATACAAAGGTCAAAAAAGAAGAGGTACAATTGGTGACTAAGGGAAAACTTCAAAAGCACAAATAAGATTTAAGCGCCAGGCTGCAATAAGCAGCTACAGCTAATATCTGAAACCAGAATACAGTCCTTGAACAAGAAACAGTTTGGCACCCAAAGACCAGCAGCAATCAGGCTAAATGCCAAAGGTCAAGAGCATGAGCTAGAAATCAAGATACAAGTCAAAGGTTAGGACTGAAATAGGCCCTGGATGCAAGCTGATGGCCACAAAAAGAGCCTTTTCAGAAAGCCACACACCTCAGCTACTGACAAGGCAGAAAACACATTTCAAAGCTCCCTTACTGCTGCTACCAGTGATCACTCACAGCATGCCCACAGAGGCCAGCTGCAGCATCCAGCAGCCCCATGGAGCTAGGCTAGGCCATTGGGAAGTAGAGCCGGGCTGGGAGAAGCTGCCTGGGTACAGAGGTCCAGGGAAGCCTCACTGCCACACAAAGGCCAGCTGAGCTCTTGCTGGACAAATCAGTTATGGATATTATGTGAAGTTCCTTTCTTCCTGCAAGCTTGGTGGAAATGGAAGAAAAAGGCATTCCCAAAGGAAATGAGAAAAACTCGGGCCACAAAGAAAAGCCTCACAAATTCATGAGCTAACAGAAGACCTTGAGTTGTCTTTTTCCTCTATTACCTCTTTACCAAAGATAAAATACATGTATACACAAGCCCTGCTGCCACTGTCATCCTTAGACTAAGTACAAATCAGCAAGATATTCTCTTTTGATAATTTCACAGGGTTAACCTTTTCTTGTACCAGATTGCTTTTCAATGAGAAACAAAAAAATCAAAATCAGCCTTTTTACATATAAATTAAAACCATCGATGTGTCTTGATGTCCCATTACATGCATCATTAGTATATCCTCTGGAGAACACTTGACAGCTTTGGGAGCTTTTCAAGAACTGCTACGATATTGCTTAAGTAATTGAAAACTACAATTAAGAGATTTTTCAAATAACAGTCTCAGTAAACAGTTTGCAAATAGCCCATAGACTAGGATATTTTTTGCAAACACTAATATTAAATTCTGAATAGAAATGCAAATAAAAAAATCAACTTAAGGAGGTAGAATATTTTTTTCTTGCTTTCTGATTTTTTCCTTGAGGGTATAGAGAACGAAAGGGAATTGGAGTAAGTTTAATAAGTGCCTCTGCTGACACTATGGTAATAGATGAAATACTTTAATACAGTTACCTTATACTTTTTTTCCCTCTTCATTTGTTTGACAAAGTGCCCTCACACTGGCAGCCAAACCCACCCGGTAAAGTCAGTGTTTCAGCTACCAGCTTTCACGTGCAGCAAATTTCACTTAATAGGCACCTCCTTGTTTGAAAACGAAAGAATTCCTACCCTTAAATGCCTCAGAACTTGGCATGGTGCCACTAAGCTGTGGGGAGAGAGCACTTTGCGGAGCTGTGACCATTAAACAAGCACCACAATGTAGGCTAGGGCCACAGAAACAAATATCTGAAGTAGAACATAAGTACAAAACCTGATATTACACAGTAATATTTGGGAGATTTTCTGAAGAAGCAAGATCATGGCTGTTAAGCATTTCCCACGACTGCTTGTAAGCCAACAGCGCTGGCTAACCCTCATGTCGCAGAAGCTCATGACTCACTCAGTGGCCTTCAAGGGCTAAATCTCAAAGGTTTGCACAGCATGCTTGGCCAGCTCCCCATTACACCTAGAATTTACATCTGAGTCCAAAAAAGCCCAAGAAAAATAACCAAAACAGACTCTAATGGGAAGATTTTATAAAAAATAGATGCCCAAGGTATTATCTAAGTCAAATATGCCCCTTCTCTGACAAATACATTCTAAAAACACTGCTGTATTCATAAGCTAAGATATCCTCCAGCAGCCTGACTGTCCCTGCTACTCTCATGCAGACACTCTTGCTAATGAGAATTAAAACAAATGTCAGATGAAGCAGCCTGCCTTGCCCTCTGGCTGGTCCCATGCTGCCCGCCACGTGCCACAGGTACATCAGCAGCTCTCCACTCCTGCTTCAGCTTACCTCCTAGACAAAACCAGTCATGAATTATTCAGATGACAAGCCCATCATGAAAACGGAGCTGATTGGAATTTTTCTGAATCTGGAAAAAAATCAAATATACCCTGTATGCTAGTTTTATCAGAGTGGAAACATTTTATGGAGGTAAATGTAACTTGCAAAATGTAGAACAAAAAATAAGTAGCAGACTATGGTCATTCCATTGCTGTTCAGCACTGCTGGAATTCATTTCTCTCAGTTGGCAGGCCTCTTTTGTAATACTGGTGCAAGCCTTCCTGAAAACACCCCATCCCTGCCTGACCAACATCTCACGCACAAGCACACAGCAGTACAGGAAAGCACAGTAAGCCTGACCTACCCAGCTGCCACCAGCCAGATTCCACTGATGGGCAGAGGGGCTGGGTGGTGCTGCAAGCACTGGGTTCAGATCCCCAGAACTGCCAAGCTGGGCTGGACTGGCCAGCTCTGGGATGTACCAGTGCCAGAAAGCAAGAGACAGAGGGCTCTTGGCTATTTTTACATGTGTGCATTATTTACACTGCAACTATTCAAGTCTGTTAAATTTGTTTCAAAAACATGTAACTAATACAGACTTTGGAAGAGACAACGATTTTGAAAATGAAAAGTAATCATAGTTAACAGTGAGAATATTGAAAGAGCCAGTTAGAGCCTGTCATATATACTGGTACTCTGGAGGTGTTTAAATAACTGCTGGTGATTATTACAATTTATTGAAGAGATGCTTATCAGCTCTTCAATCACTTGCCTTACAAAATGCATCACCCCTACGCAAGCTCACTGGATTCATCATTTCAGTACACTAAATTCACAAAATAAAAGTAATTTTTTCTGTGAAATACTGCTGGGGAAAAATTACTGCATGAATGCAGCGGATGGCTTCAACGCACAATGTGTTCGTTCTTTTTCCTTAGAAAATGTACCAAAGTAAGCAATCTAATTTGACTAATTTCTAAAGCTACGATCATTTTCAAAATGAAAACTCAGTAAATCTGTACCCAGCATTTTGTAAGCAGTATTTTACTAGTTGACTGCCACTTTTACACACACGTAACTGCACACATTCCACTTGAAACTGAAGAAGTTGTTACTGCTTCTGTTCTTAAATAATTCACTACTATCTGATCACTCATTTTATAATGCCAGAGCCAAGGGATATGTGGCCCCAAGCCTAAAGGCTGCAATTGCACTCCCTCTACAGGCCTTAGTTTCATGCCCAAAGCTCTGTGCCAGGACTGGGTTGCTACTTCCCACAGTGCTGGGTGTTACAGGGCAGTGGGGCACTGAGGAAACCCACCCTGGAGCAAAGTGACTGAAAGCACTGAAATCACTCCTTTGGTCCTGCCACAGCATTAGGATCACAGCAGGTCAGCAGCTGCTGTTCTCACCTTCACACTAGGCCTTGGGATACACCAGGAACGCACCAGCCCTTCCCTGAATGAAGGAAACATCTCCCTAACACCTACAGTTCACATTACTCTTCAAAAAAAGTAGTTCAGTGAAATACATAGCGATGGATAAAGTCATTATACTCATTCTCTGTTGAGAAAACTAAAGCACCAAGAGCTGAATTGGTTTAATAATGTACAAAATGACACTACTGTTCCCCAAACACAGGTTAGGGGATTCCCATTCCTCTGACACCGGACAATCTAACTTGCATCAAAACAAGCCAAAAATCACCAGGCTGTTTTATAAAATAAAACAGTCTCACCTGAAGAGCTCTAACAGCTGTTATACTGCATATTCTTTACTAGTACTGTACCACATCAAGAAAAACCTATTGATAAATAGCCTTTGCTTATAAAAAAATTATCTAACCAATTTGAAAGCCAATGACTCTGATATGTGCATACTTTGTAAGATGACCAGATAAAAGAATGTTGAGAAAGAACTTCAGATATGCTATTTTACAGCAATGCTTCTGAGATTGAAAAGAATGTAAACCCACACTTTAAGATCTGTGTGATAATCTCAGTTTTGAAAGGGCTAGACACAAAGATATTCAAAGTGGTTCGGAAACCTTGAAAAATACAAAAGGATATTTAAAAGAAAATAAAAATATAAGCACATAAAAATGCCATAAAACAGACAGAGCATAATTAGAGTCAATTGCTCAATAAATAAAAATGTTAAATAGAGTTTAACAACTGACATTGTTCGACTAAAGTATTTTGCTCAAGGCTTAAGACATCTACTACTGATGTACAATTATTCTTGCTGTATTTCTCAGTCCCACACAAAGCAGAATCTTGCCAAACTAATTGTCAGTTTTTGATCTGCGCAGTCTGTGATGTGTGCAAGAAAACTAAGGAGAAGAGGCTACTCTGAGCCTTCTAAAAGTAATTGCATATTGTTTTCCATAATGTTATTATATCAATAGAACAGAAACTGCATGTAAAATGAAATGAGCAATTGAGATTCCCTGATGGTGCACCTTTGCTTCTGCAATATCTTAGTCCAATTGCTAATTTGCCCCCGTGGGGATTTGCAATAGAGTTCATATTCATTAATGAAATTAGTACAGTTCTAATACATTCAGCAGCAAGCTCTGCATCTCCTGTTGCATAAAATATGACAAAACTGGCTTAAGACGCATGTTCAAAGCCCTATATATTATATTGAGCATATAAATCTATAAAAAAAGACTGTATACCCACTTTGAATGTACTAACATACACTGTGATTGCTGAAAGGTTGGTATTCAAATGTAAAATGTGTTTAAGTTTTTGGACAAATTTAGCCTGGAGGAAGAGATTACTAGATATTAATGTGAAGTAAAGAGTACCAGGAATAACATTTTCTCTCTAGTTCTGATTTGTGTCAATGACAAAATTTTCCTTTTACTCTGTTCACTGACAGATTACAACTAAAGGTGAAAGTGATAAGTTTTCTGAGCCAAGACTCCATGCTCTAGTTAAAAAAAAGAGTTTTAGCCACCTAATCTCAATACCTACCTTTGTCAGAGAGGAGCTGTCACATTTTTGATGCAAATTCCAGCAATTTACATGTTTCAAGCTGGCAGGCAGACAGCGTCTTCCTAGAAAAAAATTGCCACCCTTGAACAATCCCCTGTGAAATGGCAAACCAGGCTAGAAAGATAGAGGAGATTGGATTACCTGTCTGCACCAGATCATTGTTTCTAGGAGATAATCCATAAATGATTAATCCTTCTAATGTTCTTGAGCAATGTAAGGAGGGCTGCCTGTGACCTATTTCAACCTGTTATACTGTTGTTGTAGGAACAGTTTCACTGTAAAAAAAACAAAACTATTTTCATTCTCTTAATTTTATTGAATTTTAAGTGTAATAAATGGCTTCTGTATGCCTTGCAGTATTTTAGCATCTGTCATAAAGACCAAGACAGTTAGTGATCATCATGTCCAAAATGGCAGTGAACTCACTGATTACTTTTCTTTTTCCACTTGTGCTTTATTATTTTGATACTTCAGGGTTGTTTTTCATGATTCCTGCTTCAGATTTTTTAGAACATTTTGCCAATGGTTCGAGAAGGAAGAAAGGAAAAAAGAAAGCGTCATCCATTTCTGTCACAGAATCATGACTGCAGCTATCACATGACAAAATGAAGCTAAAGTAATTCATAGTTAAAATCAGATTTCAGTACTGCAAGATCTGAGAAACTCAGACACTTCATAAAATTGTTTCATATTATCCCTGTTTAAGGTACAGCATAAAGCAACTAAAACTACAGCTGGATAAGTCTGCAGTTCCAGAGCTATTCTCCCGCACCTTGCCTCTTTAAAGTGACAACAGTCCAAAAACAGGAGTAGATTTACTCATCAAGCAATAGATAAGTAGATTTTAATTGTTTAGATTATCACTGTCCTGTATCCATTCATACTGTACTACAGATGTAGTCACAAACAGAGAGTCCTGTTGACAAATCCCAGGCCAAAAACTGCCTTTTTTGGCATGGAGAATTGTAGATATATTTGGGCAGCTTATTTCATTGAACTGACATAAGCAGTTGATTGGCAGAGGGGAAGGGATACAAATCTCCTGAGAAATGTGGGAGACAAATGATACAATAGCAAACAGGAATATTTAACCACAAGGCACTGCACAGATGTAAGGATTGTGCAAAGATCATTTCTGATCGATATTGTAAGCATCTGATCTTTAAAAAGAAACAACAACCTTCGTTAACATATCATATCACTTAATTCCTACTGATTAGAACTGTAAGGAACTCAACCTTATTACTCAAATTATTTCTGCTGCACTATAACCAGATTTGATTCTGTCCTTCAGCCAGTAGCTGTGGAGAACTGACTTCTGTAAAGATCTTTTATACATCAAATGACTGCCATACTCCTTTAATTTTCTCTTTCTTGTGATCCAGAAACATAACAGAATTCTTTTGTTCCTCTCACCAGGCATGTTCTCCAAGTCTTTTGCTATTCTTCTGGGCTTTTTTTTTTTTAAAATTCAGAATATAATGAACTGACAGCTTCATCAAAAAATTAGTTACTAAGAATTCAAGGAAAATACATAAGCTGTACTTCTGTGGTATTTTATCTGGATGACAATCAGCAAGTGTTTTTACAAGTTTAGTGTTGTAACCAAGGGAAGAAGAACAAAAGGAAACTGATTTGGTGACCAAGAGATTCTGCAGTTTGTAGGCAAAGAAATGCTGCTACTCTATAACTCCGTAATGTGCAATCATTTAGAAAACTTTCCTCTAAGGTTGGAAGAAGATTTTTCACAACTAAGAATAAACATCCCTTACCATAAATTTTCAAGATGCCTGTTTCTGTGCTAATTCTCAAAAAGCATGAGTTTTACAGATGTCATTCACAAAGAGATAGATCTTTATCTCCAAATGCAGTAGTGTTCAGTTATCCTACATCAGGATAACACCAGAGAATCATCACATGAAGAATTATTTGTACAGTGAAGTATAGTAAGGAGTCTGAATATTAGGAACCGACAGCCTCACCAATGGCTAAGAGCAGTGTGCCTTAAAAGTAGAGCAAAGAACACAAGTGAAGTAAGCACTGTAATAAATAAGCAAATAAAAACGCTCAAGTAACATTTCTTGAGAATAAAATGATTTTTCAAACAAAACAGCATCCACAGCAAAATTCTAGCATCCTCCCCCTTTACTGCTTTAACCTCTTTAAATAGCACCTAGAAACTGCCATCTTAAACAAGAAGGGCATTAAAAACATTTGCAGGGTTGCCCAAGGAATTCAAACATAAAATAAAAGTCTGTTAAGTTATTGATTAGAGAAGTCTTCATCAGGACAATTTGCCCTAACTAGAACTAATCCCAAATAAACAAATTCTGTAGAATTACAGCCATTACCAATGAAATGTAAGGTATAAATACCAATACAATTACTAGTAATAGTAGGCAACTCTTGTTTTATTTATAAGTCAAGGAAATTAGTAAGCAAACCAATAAAAAGCCTGTGTTCTGCAAAATATCTCATGATATCAGAAACCTCTGAAATTTGTTTCAAGTGGAAAACAGTGATGGTTACAGAATAGCAGCTCTGTGAGTCACTTGGGTTTGCTGGACTCCACTGGACCATGATTCAACTTGTAGTAATATCAGAAAAGGCACTGATTGGGAATGCTTACTGTACTGCTCCATCATCTTAACAGCAGCAATATATTCTTTGCTGGCAACATTCAGTTAACAGGAGAAAAACAAAGGGATTGCCAACAGGAGAACTCTTTTTCCCTGAAGTCTGAAAGAAGCCCAAATAAGCTTTGGAAACACAAGTAATTACTTGTGGGGGGGGCGGTGGAAGGGGGAGCTGGGGGGTGACAGAGAAAAAGAATCTGTACAACTGCAAAGAGCAGAGCAGCCATCAGTGGAGAGACCCAGTCATGCTGTCACAAGCAACTGAAGGGGTATAGGAGGGTTTTTACTAATTCACCTATCTTAATATTAACATATATCAAGTAGATATAAGTACATAGGGTAATAAATAAACATGTTCCGTCCTATAAAACATCCGCTAAATAACTGAAACACAGAACATAATGTTCTCTTCATTTGTTGAAACACAAATGGAATCTGTCCTACTCACAGAGAAAACATCAAAAGGGCATTACATACATCATGCCACTTCTGTCTGGTGCAGAACAAGAATCAGATAGAGAGAAATGGATGAATTTTTCCCAGCAGTAACTGCTGCACATCTTCAGAGGAGGACAAAGAAATTTGCAATATACAATAATCAGAACAAGCCTGAATGGAGACAACAAGCATTTCAGATCGCAGAGGTCACAGCTTGAATCTAAGTATACCGTACACTTCAGTGTCCTTCAAGGTTGAGGAAGCAGATGGCAGGTCATATGACTCATTTCTGATATAAAATATATTCTTGCAAGGCAACAACAGTGAAGAAGGGCAGAGAGAATAAATCTCTCAAACACAGAACCAGAATTAACAGATGAAGGAGAAAAACAATCCTTAACAATTCCATAACTGGAAAACACTGCTCCTCACATTTCGCTTTTAATTCAAGATACAGCCAAGGAGTTTTCACAGTTGAGAAGGCGTGGCACAGCAGAAAGCCATCCTTTGTCAAGTTTTTTGTTTTAGGATACCTTTGCCTTATAGTAACCTTGTAGAAAGAAATAGATTGGTGTTTCAGATGCCATTTAAAACCATTAAAAAGTTTTCATCATTTAAGCCTTTTGAATGTTGAATGTCTTCTTTACAAGAGTTTGCTTTTAGAATTGAACTTCTTCATACTATCATTACCAAACTTGAAGTGTTACTAAATGATAACCAGACATTTCACAAGTTTTCTTTGACATCATATCAAGCATGATTCTTTGTCCTTGTCTTGCTCCAATTATCAGAGCGAGAGAAGGTTCTTGATATACGTATACATGACATGAGATTAAGAAACAATGGTTCAGATGTTGGTCCGACCAGTTTATTACAAATCCCAAGCAATCAGGGAGATGGGGAAAGGAAGACCAGCAATTATTATCAATTACTCTCTCTCCTTGCCCCTGGCCTGCAGATTTTCAGACAAAAGATTTTTTCAACTTAGACAAGTCCTGGTCAATCTGTTTTCCTCAGCAAGCTTTGAGGCTAAGGGGCAGAAAAGAATAATCTCTTAGAGCCTTTTAATGGAATTGGTTTTATGCACTTTATTAAGAGAACCAGGGAAAATCTAGGTTTTCTAGATTAGATCAGGCCTTCTCAAGGGAAAGAGGGGATGGAAAAGTTCTGGGTCTTCCTCCATGGAAGATTCTCTATAGTACATATATTGTGGGTTGTTTTTTTTTTTTTTGTCTGTTTATTTGTGTTTAAACTGGTGATAAGGTCTCGGGATTTGGTGATGACTTGCTGGAAAGAAAAACAAGGGAAATTTTTGTCTAGATTACTTGTTTTAAAAAAGACTTTTTACTTTGTACTAGAACTGTTTGACATCAAAGCAAGTAAATTAGTACTCACTCAAAAAACTTTACTCCAAAAATAAATAAGTTAGCATCCTTCTAGAACTAGCCCTTTCTACTTTTTGAAAAAAAAAGACTTTTTAATGGAGCCACGCAACAGCCAGACCCTTGCTTACGCTTCTACCTTAAACATCTGCCTTTGTGGAAGAAGACTCATGGAGCAGAGACAATAACAGAGCTTTTTTCCTAGGACACAAACAATATAGAACACAATGATTAAAAAAAAAAAAAACTACTCACCCCTTCCAATAACCAGCAACAACTCAAAAGGAGAGCAGTCCTCCCAGAGAGATAAAGCTCTCTCAGCTGCTAACCCTTAAATGAGAGAGAAGAGGGGTGGATTGAAGCTCCACCCCTTCTGGTCACTCAGGTGCGATGCTTGTGCCTGAGTTCCCCGGGGTTAGCCACACCTGGTGCTCAACCATTGGTTCCAGCTGTGACCTGGCAATTCCACTGCAGGATTGAACTGCAAAGCTAACTGTGTTAAAGTCAGAATTCTATCCATCTGGAGTAAAGAACATCACCTGTGGTAAGGGAGAGCTTATAAGAAGTTCCCTACGTTCTCAAAAGGGTTTTCATTTTTCCATATCCTACTTTAGATGGTGGAATAATTGGACAGTAGATTAGAACCACTGAGCCTGTAGCACTGACTTGCACCATGTTCTGCAGCTCCTCCTGCAGCACAGGAAACTCCTATGGCTGCAGCATGGGAGGGAACACACACTCTTCCCAATGTCCCAGGCAACAGTGAGCTTTGAAGCTTTTGTACTGCTCATGCTATTTCTCCTCCCAGCATGCCCAGATGTGGGGAGACAACTCTGCAGTAAACAGAACATCTCATCTGATGTAGTTCACCCTGGGTGTCTTTGTACAGGTGTGTAGGAGTACTGCAGGATACTCCCTTGTAACATATAGTGTCACGTGAACATGAATTTTCAATCTCTTCACTTTTTTACACAGGCCGTGTCTTTTCATCTCATGGCAGCGTGGCTAGTGCTGCCTTTATCCTTCCACTGATGGCAATTTCATCAAATGACCACACCGGATCCATTAAAAACCAGGGGGGCGGTCACGTAACAAGGTAAAAGGGAACGTTTATTTTGTTTGTGTTTTGTTCTGAGTAAGGGGATGCCCAGTTACGCCCAGCAGCCGGGGGCTGCGCAGCCAGCCCCGCGCACCACCGCGTCCTGAGCAGCGGGCTGCAAGGCCGGGGCCGGCTGGGGCCCAAGCCGCGGGCGGAACGTCAGGCGCGGAGCTCAGCGTTCCGGCCGGCGGCGGGGCCGAGCGCGCAGTGACACCGCGTGGCTGCTTCTCGCCCGCCCCCGCGGGTGGCTGCCGGGAGTCAAGATGGAGGCGGCGAGCAGAGCGGGGCAGGAGATCAGCTTGGCGGCCCTCAAGCAGCACGACCCGTACATTACCAGCATCGCCGATGTGACCGGGCAGGTAGCTCTCTACAGTTTCAGCCCGAAGGCCAACGAGTGGGTAAGTGGGGAGGGGCTCTCCCGGCAGCGGGACGAGATGGGGCCGGAGCTCCCGGTGGCCGTGCCCGCAACTCCACAGCTGCCCAATTTGGGGTGTAGGGCCTTCCCCCGGGAGGTTTCGGCTCGGGAGGCGTTTTTGCGGGAGGGGAGCTGTGCGCGTCCCGGTCCGTGCTGAGCGGCGGCGGGGCGGGGGTTGCTGCCGCTGGGCGGGCGTTTCGGTGGGTGCTCACCGTCATTTGTTGCTCACAGCCCTATTTCAGGAACGGCGGGGTTTGAGAAGTAGCATTCGTCATTGCGTTAAAGCATAGCTTTGGCCTGAGCTGTTTTTCCTTTCTGGTTTGCGTCTGGGTGCCCGTACAGCAAGGAAGAGGCACCTTTGGAGATTTTGCTTAAGACAGAAGCCCGACCCAGGGTCAGAGCATAGCTGTAGTGTGCCCCCCCGGCTTTCCCTGACCGGCCTTTTCATCACAAAGCTCAGGAGACGTAAATATGTGGAAGTTCACCCTGTTGTGCACAGCCCTGCGGCTGTGTGTGGCTCTCAGCGCTAGGGACCTGCATGCATGTGGTGGAAATTTAAAGTATGAAGCAGCTGCGGTACACAGCTGTTTTGTTCTGTCGTTGTCTGTGCTGGTACGGTAGTCATTTAAGTAACAGATGTGGAAAAACAACCTGTCTGCGGTGTGCAGATAGCAGCCGGCGTTTGAAAATAAGGAGCTGTGAGCAAGGTGTTCAGCTCTGACTGGTCAGGCTGGGTAGAAGGAAGCTGTAGAATACTATATGTCACATAAGTAAGTTAACAGCATGAAGTAAATCTTCTGGAAGTGGATTTAATTTCCTTAGTTTTACTAGGGAAAAAGCAAGTCATTGCTGAAAAGGAGGGATGGCAAACTTTTGTGGCAAGATAAGGACGCTGTAGATGATATCTGTAATTAAAATGTTGTACAGAAGCTAGCAAAAATATTCCCTAAGCGTACGTACTGTTTTTTGTAGGAGAAGACTGACATAGAAGGTACCTTGTTTGTGTACAAAAGGTAAGGGTTGTTTTGACATCTTCTTTTCTGCTCTAAGAAGAAAACAAGCCTCAGGTGGCTGCATAGTAGATTTGTTGCATACAATAACATGTTTGTCCAGCTATTAACATACGTATGTGTATTTTGAGATGGCTGAACTCTGTGCAAAGGCAAATAACCCTGTTAAAATTACTGCTCATCGTCATACTTAATAAATGCTTCATACGTATCCACACAAAAACCTAGTTTTATCAGTCTTCATTTGTTAATGCAGTAGCATTTGGTAATGAGTTTGTTAAATGCTGAGAAATCTTTGGTTTTCTAACACGTGAAGTTGATAATGAAAACAATATAGATGACAGATTATTTAATCTCTCATCACTGTATCTCTTTCATGTACTGTCTAGTTCTGTAAATAGATAATATTAGTTAAGTCACTTGGGGGTCTCTTGATTTCCTTATCAGAACAGACAGAAATTCCTAATTACTTGGGATGAAGAAAAGGAGTGGACGGGAATTATTTTTTCCGGAAGCATTGCATTGAAACTTATAGTGGATTTACGTTTTAAATTACAAATCAGAAACCTAACAATGAAATAAAGTCTGCTGTGTGTAAGATATGAATAATGCAGACATAATCAACCTGTCCCAAAAGCAGACTGTCATAAACTAGGTTGTTCCGATTATTTTATCTTGGCACTGTAAAGGGATGGAAATAACCTAGTGCTCTTAACTCTGCTTGAGTTCCAAGCTTGGCAACAGTGTAAGAAAAACAATCGAACTAAAAACTAAAGGGAAAGTTTTCCTGTGACTAGCTGATTATTTCACAAAAGCTCTCTTAGGAGCGTTAAAGAGAACCTTGTGATGGTAAGGACTGTTTGCTTCCTCCATAGCAGCTCTTGGCAGATTTTGTTGTTGGTCATTCAGTAAACATGGCCTTGTTACTATAAAAAATCTTTATACTTAATACCTAATTACGTCTGATTTTTACCATAGTATCTTTTGTTTTCTTAGCTAGTTATTTTCATTAGACATGAGTGACCTAAAACGAACTTCTTCCCCAAAGCCCTTCATCATGCTGCTGTGTTCATTATGTGGCTGCTTATGGGCACAGCTGAGTATGAGAACACAGACCTAAAACAAAACTGTTTTGAACTCCAATTGCTTGCTTGCTCAATGTTTTCTTTTTCTACCCAACGTCTAGCAAAAATGCAGATTCTAAAAATTGTTTCATGAAGTAATACAATTGTAATTATTTTAGTGACTGCTTTGAAGACGGTAGGTGAAGTCTTTATTTTCAGTGTCTCCCTTTAGGAAGAGATTTTTTACTTCTAGTTCTTCTCTGTGTAAATTTCCTGTTATTTAAACTAACGACTTTTTTATTGTCATACCTATTTACAGTAAGGCAGAAGTTACTGAGTAGTGTGATTTACTGTTTTTCTCCTCTAAAGATTAAAAAGCCTTAAAGCCATATTATGAAATGTATTGAATACACTTGAACTTTAATCCTGGCCTAGTTTGTGGTGAGATTTTGGTTTGTTTTTGAAAAGTATTTTCTTTTTTTAAGCATATCTTTGATTCAGCAGTTCAGAACTGTTAATTCTAATCATAGTTGAGTTAAGCATGGTTTTAGACTGTGATTAGTTGGCTTGCTGAGAAATGGCATGGAAGAACAAGTACCGGATATTCAGGACTACTCAAGCTTTGGTTCATAAAATAATATAGTTCTGAGGATTAATTCATAATTCTGTTTCAGAAAATTGTGTATGTTGTCCAAGATTTTAATCCTTGCTTTCATTTTAATTGAAACAATAGGTCTGCTTCTCCTTACCATGTTTTTACAATAGTGAATCGACTGAACATGCACAACCTAGTTGAACCAGTGAATAAAGACTTGGAGTTTCAGCTTCATGAACCTTTTCTTCTCTACAGAAATGCTAGCTGTGAGTATAACTTTCTTTAATCCGTATGGACTTGATATTCTGTTTTATAACCTAGACTACTTTCTGTTATTGTGATGTGTTTCAAGCATAATGTAACAGTCCAGGTTCCAATGGAATGTGATGTTTTCTGTCTGCAGTGCTAGACTTACGTAAGTAGCAGTGCAATGCATTATGATGATCACCTGCTTTCAATAAAAACGGGTTAGACTATCAAAGTTCAATATTGTTATTGTTGTATTTTTAATTAAAGGTCTCATTGGTTTAATCTAAACATGCACAGTGCTATGGCATTATTAAAGAACACTGAAGATTGATAATTTTCTTGGTGATGAGTGTTATCAGATAGTACTGAGGGCTTCAAAAGCCAAGACTGAGACTTTCTTTAATGTTCTTTTTTTGAAAGAGGAAAACTTGAATATTCATCAGTGGTTGTTTGAAGGGATTGAGAGAATTGTGCAGCTCTGGTTGATAGTTTCTTTCTCCAGAATACTGTGTGGACTCTGGAGACAGACGTCTGCTAAATTTCTTCAAATCTAGACTCCAGCAAATCGTGAGCACTGGGAGATGTATGGTAAAAAAGAAGTCATATCTTCTTGCTGTTTTTTGATTTCTAGTGTTGGCACTGGGTTATCGGTTAAGAGTTCCTGTGTTCTGTGTTCCAGTTAGGCACACAGTAAAAATCCTATTACTCCAAAAAGCTCAATCTAGAATTTAGGTTGCTTTTAGAGAGGAAATGAAGGATTGTATGTGTGTATGAAGCTCTATTGAAGGTTGGTGAAATAAAAGATATCCTACAGAGCAGAGAGCACTCGTGATATTTTATATCGTTTTGTATCCTTGATTTAGGTTAAGTTCTTCATACTAGTTTGCTGTCTGATGACAGGTTCTTACTAAATTACTTGGAGAACCTGTATACTGTCTGGATAAATTTCTTCCTTAACACAATCTCTACTGCTTATCATCTAATGTCCCCTTGAATGACAAATAGGAACGCTCTTTTGGCTGTGCTTCAGTGTACCTAATAAGAGTCAGTGTTAATCTCATCTTGTTCTTCTCCTCCGCACCACCCCCTTTTGGAAAGCACATAGGATCTATGAGAAGTAGAATAGATTCTGTTATGATACCGGATAACAGATTAAGATAGGACGTCTCTGTTTTTAATAGATTTAGCAATCCTTCTCCTGTAAGCCTCAGAGAGGAAAAAGCAGAGGAAATAATTGCAAATACGAGATTGATGACATGCGGGAGGTAGGAAGTTGCTGATTCATTTGGTGGTTGGAACTGCTGTGGAATTACCATGTTGTATGCTATTGGGAGTAACAGGATCGCTTGATGAGAGCAGTCAGAGAAGGTAGGCTCTGTGTGAGTTTGTTAGAAGTCCCTAAAGCTAATTATGTTCTTTTCTGTCATTGTGAAGAGCCCTCATTTTCCTATGGGACACTATTGTGTAAGATCTGTGAGAGGCTCATAGGAGTTAGGATAAAGATGATATCATTGCCTAGATCATATAAAGAAGGAAGGAATTTAGGCAAAGGTGTGCAAGGAGAATGACAGACTTCATAGTGGAAATAATTGTATTTTAGAGGGTATCTTTATTCCCCTTATTTTTGCCATTGTTGCTGTTACTCTGACTGAAAGACATTAGTCAGAAACGATCTGTTATTTCATCGCTGTTCTGTCTCCCAGAAGGAATGTAGCTGTGTCTAGAACCGGTCTATGCTGATTGCAAGTAGAAAATGTTAATGTAGTTAGTATTTTGTTAGTTATTTCCCTGAGTAGTACAGTGGGCAGCTAATTATTTGTGTGCTGTGTTAGTGTTTGGTTTGTTCAAGAGCAAACTTGAAAAAGTACAGAAAACTATATCTAAACTTTTTATTCCTTATTATTTCAGTGCTGCTAACTCTATTATATTCTGCATTTAGTTGCTGGGTTTGAAATTTTCCTCCCTGAATGCAATTTCCCCGGTTCCTTGACCTCCATCCATTGAATTAGTTAGGGAAAAAGTGTGTATATATAATGGAAATGTTAGGTGTTCGATACATTTGCTTCTATCTGTATAGTATTCCAGAAACATAAAGTGAACAAAAATACCACCTCCGGGACTGATTTGTATTTACAAACTTCAACACGTGTATGTTCTAGTTGTATGGGTAGGTGAGCCAATTGCTGCTGAAGATCTCTTCTTGCAGTAAACTGTCTGCTTCTCAGCTGCCCGCTGGCATGAAAAACATCTACATTTTTTGACTAATTCAAATAGAAATTCTAATACAATGGGTAAGAATTTAATGTGAAGTTCTTGTAAGATATTTTAGTGATGGAGAGGATGGACTACTAGGTTGGACAAGATAAAAATACCCCTTAGAGGCAATAATCTCATTTCTCATAGGCTAGTTTCTCTGTCCTTCTTGAGGAAGACTCTAACTTGTCCTGTTAAAATTGCGGAATTATTGAACTGACGATTGTTTCCTTACCTTGCCAGTTCAGACTACCTGATTTACATCTGCAAAATCATGTTAGTTCATACTGATGTTTGTCTCTGCCAAACAGCAGTATATTTAGGTTGTAACGGGATCAGTGACAAATCATGCTTTATGCTTCCCTGGGGCATGGTAGAAATAAAAGATGATCAAAGGAACATTGTGCCTCCACATATTTAAGAGAGGTTCTATGTCAACAATGTTTATAAGTGATGATGATGCGACTGTTTTCTAAACTTCACAGTTTCATTGGCTCTGGGATTTTGCCTTAACAGACTTTGCCATTATTATCTTATGTTCAGGCCTCTGGCACTTCTGAAGTGGCATGAGAGCTGTCCTGAGGATGCTGGGTGACATCCAGCAGTCTATGCAGAGCCGCTAAGAAGTTTTAAGAGAAATTTTGCAAACCGAACATGACCATTATTTTTATTTGGCTGGAGGCTGTAGGAATGATCTGCCTGTCATGCTAGATGATAGTGTTTGTGGTTTTACCATTGTTTTATAGTTGGATTTGTTCAAATTATGTCTTGTATATACAATGGGTTTTTTAGATTGCTGTATAATAAAACTAAACTTTGCTAAGCTGAAACTTGAGATTCTTTATCTAATTATGCAAAGGATTGTTCAAGTTATTAAAATATTCTAAGAACAATTGAGGGAACTGTATTATTCCAGTGGAAAGGAGGCCTGTCTTCTCTTTGGTTGGGTTTTTTTTCCTGTTTTTGCAGGTTGGGATGAAGAGTTTTTCATGGCTATGCTACTACCAAAATAGATCAAGTGATAGTTTATATTTCTTATACCTGCTGTCTGTTGGGTTCACTTAATACTTGAAGCCTAATGTTTCCCATGTCACTATTTATTACTTTGGCTAGATCTGAGAGATTCTTTTTCTTTTCCCTCAGAAAACAATACTTTGTTAATATTTTTGCAATTAACTGAGAAATCCTTCCCAGCTGAAAATTATTCTAACAGTGTAAGCCTAAAAACAATATGTAAACCTAAAATCTTGAGAGAGGTAATGTGTACTTTTCAAGCAGCATTATAAACACCTTTTACATTTGTGCTTTTTATTCATTGCTATCACATCGTAAAGCAAAAAGAAAACAATGTGGTGAATAAGAAGCTGTTAATCATTATACCAGTTGGAGTGGTAAAAGAAAGTATTCTACTTCTCATTGTTAGACAGAATAAGAAAACTAATATCTCCTAATAAGAATGAATCAAATAAGAAATGCAGTTAAATTTTTTTTTGGTGATATAACAGATGTTTGCATTTAGAATTCTTCTCAGAAGTTAGACCTCTTTAGTTTGCTTCCTACTTAATGTGTTATTTATTTTTGTTTAATCTGCAGTGTATTGCTGTGTACATTTGAACCTTGTCCAGCTTTCTGGACGCGTGTACATTCTTCAGGGTGTTCAGAGTGTATGTTCATAAAGCACTGAATCCCAGTGATTTATTTTTTCACCAACCTAAACTTGTTTCTCTTGCTGGTATTTTGTGAAAAAGTATATTCAACTCTGGACTAAAAAATGCGTATGGTTCTGCCAGTTAAAATAGTAATAGCCCAATCTGAAAGTCTTGTATTTTCTTTTAATCTGTAATGTGAGAATTTGGAGCGTGGTCGCTACTGTGTAGCAATATTTTTTGCAAGTAAATAGTTTGTTAAATAATAAAGTTAGTAAAAGTTTTAGGTAGTGACCAACTTACCTCTAAATTTCTGCAAGAAGTATTCTTCTAAGTCCTTCTCGTTTATAACTTTCCCTCTGTTTTGCTGGTGTTGATCTTGATTAAAAGGCTGCTTAATCCACGGCAGTTCTCTTGGAAGGTCGAGTGGATTTATTTCCATGCTCCTGAAAAGGCAGATGCCGAGCATAAAACTTAAGTATTAAAATAAATGGTTATTGTTTGATGGATTGTTTTTCTTTTCTTGAATCTTACTCCTTGTCCAATGGAGTAGTGGTTAGTGAAACAAAAGTAATGGATGTTGTGAGATTTATACTTGTAACTGTACAATGTAGGTACAAAGGACTGCCCTCCGGGCCTCTTGTGTTGTCATTAATTAAACTTGTTTTTAGAACAGAGAAACCAAAATGAGTTGCTTTCTTACAAATGGCTTTTAAAATTCCTTGAAAGAGCTGATAGGTTTCAAAACAGGGAATCTTTACTATTAAGGAAAGTCTCATTATCTCCTCCCCCTTCTCCAGCTGGCAGTATGTAGCATGTAACATATCTCTGACTAGCAAAGCTGAATGGCTCTCCAGCAAGTGCATTAGCTCAGAGGTTTAGTCAGAGATAAGAAAGGAGCCTGTTCTTGATACCTTTACAGCAGAAGAAGCAATGCAAGCAGGGGGAGGGGGAAAAAAAACATTGAAAGCTGTTAAGCAGTGCTAAAAATATTCCATTTGACCTGAAAGATGGCATTTTAACTGGAAAGGGTTTGCTGCTGTAGCTCAGCGTCCCAAATTGGTAGTCCTTCTAAGTCCATGCTATGCTTTGTCAGATTGCAGTTTCCAGATCCTGGATGTTGTTTGCCACCTGCTGAATTATCCCAGCAGAGCTGATTGTGGGGTTGTGCTGTGAACTGCATTTGTGAGATGTCCTTAGATATTCAGAACAATAAGAATGAGAGGGACTTTTAAAAAATGATTTCTGCTGATTTATAAATGTACGTGAAAGGGTAACATTAACATGAAGGAAAATAAAGGTAGTGAATGAGGAATGTCAGTGAGGAAGAGATTAGAGCAGTGTCTGAGGGGACTTGACATTTCAGCTAATCCTGCTACTGAAAGAAGTGCGAGCTTGGAGAGAGATTAATTATGTGCATTTGTCTTTAACTCTATTTGAAGTGTAAAATGATGCCTATATCAGCTTTTTCTACGAGAGTGAGATGGGATCGAGTTATTTCCATTATTATACTTTAGGATGCATTTCAAAATATGATCCTTTTTTTGCAGAGTTTGACTATTTCTGCTTCAGTCATTGTATAGTATATAAAATGGAACTGTAAAATAATTTTTCTCTCTTCCCATCAGCTTTTCCAACTAGTTATGGTAACTTTTAAAAGTGTATTGTCTTTTTGGATGAGATGAAGCTGTATCTGCACAAATGGCTAACCCATCTAAGGCAAGTGAGTGGTAGTGTCTGCAATCCCTCAAACTGGCACTCCTAATGTACTCTGCATAGTTCTCTTTTGACATAGTATTCTCAGGCAACATTCTCATGAACGTTTCAACAATTTTGCCTTCCTGTGCAGCCCTGAGCATCTTGTTTCTGTTCTCTCTTGTGCCAGATGGTGTGGCTGTCAAGCTCATGTGCAAACAATATCAAGGAACTGGTCTGGATGAAAGTGTACCCAACTGACATAAGGGAGAGGGTGGATTGAGGTGGAATGAGTAATGGCAAAGTTGTGATAGTGTGAGTGGTAGCACTCTCTTTCCACTAATTCAAAATGAAACCTGTAGGTGTGGGATGAAGCCTTAGTTATGTTGCCAAAGAGAGTATGGCCTGTCTTGCTGTGGCATTCTGCTGTCCCTGCTCTGAGTTGGATCTAGTAGCTGGACAGAATTGGAACAACAGTCTGCTCCATGAAGCAACAGGAGCCCGATATAGAAGAGGTCAGCATAAGAAGTTGGATATTACATGTGTAGATAATAAGTATTATTAAGTTATATAATCATTATATTATATTATTGTTATATTATTAAGTTATTATGAGTTGCTATTATTAATAAAAATGGCATAATGAACTTGCCCAGATAACTAATATCTGAGAATAATTTGGATAAACAATTTTCCAGTAATACTATTGTCTGGTTTGGCTTTCATATGAGTTATTCATGACTTCACGTGGGTTAATGTAATGTGAATCCAACTGAAAGATATTGATGATGGTGATTACAGATTGTCTCTACTTGATTACTGAAGATGCTGCCTAGCAGTGAGTGTAGAAAAGTCAGAGTAGAAGTGTTGAAGTAGATGGAAAGATGAGTCAATGTAAAGCTTTCTGTTGGATGAAACTGGTAAAGAGCTGTAGTAGACGGATGTGCCATGAGACATTGAACATTCAGCTAATGTTTATGCTGGATCTAGTCCAGATTGGAGAAGTATTGGTAAGCACTGAATCTAATGCAAGGATGCTCGTAGCTAAAGTTGCATCAAGTATAGCAAGCAATTGTGGCAGAGAGCTGAGGAATATCCGGAGCAAGAGAACTGAACTGATGGTACAAATGAGACCTCTTTTTAAAGGAGGAAGGTAAATGTTTGAGTCTGTTGGACTCTAACTTAATGCCCAAGTTCATTTGTTCATAATCTGCTTTAGATCTTTGTGATATTGTTAGTGTTCTGTGGTAAGTCCTTGAGATTATTTGCCAGTACTACAAAGCGTCTGGGGAGACGGGAATGATACTCTGTAGACAGAGCCTATATTTGAGTCTACTTCAGAACAGTGTGCCACTCTTATCATTTGTCCCATTAAGATATCATTATAGGTTCCTTATCTTTATTTCTTCAGCAAGTATGCTCTTGGAGAAGCTTTCTTCTTTTAGTAGTTTGTCTGGTAATGGAGTCAGGGAAGGGAAAGAGCTTTTCTTTAGCATTAATATGGCTAAAGAAATAGCTCAAACTGAAATGCTTCTGGGTTTCAATGCAGTAGGGAACCAGTTGTATTAGTCAGTTTTCATAAATGTTTCATAAACGTTGTCTACATGTATGAAATGCTTTTTAATTGACTTCTGTGGTTTTCTAGAATAGACTGCTTTAAATTGTGCTGTATTGATTTATTTGCTTGTGACTAGAAGAGCTTTATTGGTTATTACTTATTTTGTAACTTCTAAGGAAACAAACTCTTAGATGAATATAGTTGTTCAGAAGAACAATGAGAAGATAAAGTAGAACTTTAGTTTGTCTTAGGATGTTATAGAAAGATGATGTGGGCACAGCTGTTTTGGTCTGATACAGTAAGGCTAGGATTACCGGTAGTTCTGGAATTTTTGGTAAATAATCACCATTTTTGCTGTGACTTGAAGAAATTTTGAGTGGGCTTTGGTTGAGACTTGTGTTGGGGGGGGAGGGAGTTGTCTTTAAAAAATTAAAGTCTTGAAATGCTGAGATGCCATTTACATCTGGTTACAAAAAGCAGTACGTTTATTTTTAGCTCACTCCTTCTCTTTACAGATTTCAATGTAATAAAAGTATTGGCATGAACTGCAATACAAAGATGACTTATAAAAATATTTTTAGCGTTTTCCAAGGTGTGAAAATACTCCAGTGGCAACATGTAAAGTGTCTAATTGCCTTTTGAGATATTAGCACACTCTGCATTGGTAAATTTCATAGGTGATGCAGGATTTGAAATAACTAGCTTTGAGAATTGAATTGAATACAGTTCTGCAGATTTGTTGTGTTGGCCCAGCCATGGGGACAATGAAGAGATGAGGATGTGTGAGGGCAAAAATGACATCTTTACGATGCGGTTGCTGATGAAGAGATATATAGCATGTGTCACTGCTGACCGTATTTCTCACTCTGATGTGCCATTCAGCTGAATGGTCAGGACCTAGCATGGCCAACTTCCAGGGAGTTTTCCTTATCCTGAAAGCCAGGTTGAGCTTGGTACCTTGCTGAGCTAGAAATCTTCTTGCCCTCACTGTTTTGTCATTGCTGCCTTCAACGAGTAGAATTCAATATGCATCTAGTTTTCAGCTGCTCCATGAATGTGAAAGTAGGATTGGAGCTTTGCTACCACTTCCTTCCTATACTGTTAGTCCTTAGAGAAGAATTTGGAGAGGGCACCTTCCAGACAGCCTCTGACTGAATTATTGTACTGTAGCTCAAACTTGAACATGTTCGTTGAACTTCAAAAAATGACAAATGTGAAAATGAGTGTTAAAAAAAAAAAAAAAAAACATGGATGTTCTTTAGCCTAGGTTAGTGGTAAAGTCTGTCATTCTAAATAGAAGGTTGCCCCTGTAGTAAGAGGGCATCTGGTATGTCATTTTCTTGACATTTTTATTTGTGATCAGACATCAACATTTTGTAATGCATACATTTAATCTGATTTACGTTGTATGTGTGTTTGCTTACATGCTACTTATAATCACTTTTTAAATGGTACTTGATCATGCAGAGGGCATTTGAGCTGATATTGATGTTAATTCATACATTGCAGAGTCAACAGGCTGTTTTTTTTGCTTCCTTCCTACTGATCTATTTATTTAAAAACTGTTGTCTTACACTGCCTTTTTTCTTGTTTTCAAGTGTCAATTTACAGTATCTGGTTTTACAACAAGAATGACTGTCATCGAATAGCAAAACTCATGGCTAAGTAAGTACTACTGTCTTGTTATTCTGTAATTCTCTTACGTAATACAAACTGTATTATCTTGTACTTTCGTTTTGCATAGAGAGGCTTAAAAGAATAGCACTGGCAAAAAAAAATCCTCTGAGGCAGAAAGTGTCAACAAATAATGGCTACTTTTTTTGTGTGGTTTGTTTGCTGTTTGGGCTGTTTGCTTCATATTTTAAAGACTTGATCATTATTCCTGATCAAAGCAAGAAATAGAAGAAAAGTGGGAGAAGCGGGTGAAATCTTGCAGAACTAAAAATTACATGAGGAGTGTTGGCTGAATAGTGAAATAAAAAAGCTTGTTGTTGCCAAACTGCTGGATTATTATTCAGCGTTGATTTCATTTTTTTCTTCTTTTTCCGGAGATAAAGGATTGTTTATAATGCTGCCATGTCCACTCTTATTTTATAGCTTCTGGGACTCCTGAAGTCTCTTCAGAGGCCATGCAGCAGGAGAATTTCTGAAATGGTCTCATTTTAAAGAAACCGTAAAAAGTTGTGTTTGTAGGAACATGGTATTGTTAGTTTGTTCAAGCTGCTGACCTTGTAGCTGTACAGTTACTGCATCTATACTGTAGATGGTTGCACTGGCACACTGCTGAGAAGGACTTTGGAGTGTGGAAGTCTGAATGAACAGGAGAGGCCAAGGGAAGCTGAAACTGGTTGAGTTTGCAATATGGTATGGCTTAATGTTGTGACTGGAAGGTAGAGAGTCTTCTGTTTTTTCTTCCTTCAGGTGTGTTGTGTTGCTGATTAAGCCTGGTTTATAGAAAAGGATGAGAATTGGCTGAAGTGCATCTGCAATATCCTTGTGAAGGGAAAGAGTTTAATGGGCGTGATGGGATAGTTACCCTAGCAAAAATGCAGTATTGCAAAATGCAAATGTATTCCACGGAGTATTTTCTCTTCCTTTGTACTCTGCTTTGCTTTTCTTCACCATTACTACTTTCTGAATTTTCTTTTCTATTGAATGCCTTAATCAACATAAATGTCTTGCAGGTCATGACATCTTTAAAGACAAGCAAACATAATATATAAGTAGATGTAGTGTGAACATTTTTCCAAGATGAACTGCTGATTTTTGGTGTTGGAGTGATTGTGGATTGTAAGCATCTTAGAAACTGAAAGTAGAGTTAATGTTCCTGAAAATGTTTGATGCCTGTCCTGACCATTGTTACTTCAAACTTGAAGTAACTGAAACTAGAGAAATGAAGTATAGTAGTTAGAAAAATTTGTTGATTGAATACTTTACAGAATGCAGTTAGTTAAATTTTTCTGAACCAGTGTAGATCCTCATGTCAGTATGATTTTCTTCTATTGCTACTACAAGGACTGCTCTGAAAGTAATGCTTTTTATTTTGTTAGTTGGCCCATGACGTCAGAGGTGAATGTTGGTGGTATGGCAGTATTCCATGACATGTTGCTGTGTGACAGCAGCAGACGGGCAGTCTGACAGAATGGCATCTGACATGGATGCGTGTCTGAAGCAAGGGGATGCGATTGAATTCCTCTATGTGATAGAAATGGCATCCACTGATATTCATTGGTCCTTGCTGGATGTTTATGGAGACCAAACACTAGGTGTGAGCACAGCGAGGTGGTAGGTGTTGCGTTTCAGTAGTGGTGACAGTGGGGTATTTCTGCTGGTACAGACTTTACTAGTGCGGCATGCAGGCTCTTGTTCGTTGCTGTCAAAAATGCACAGCTAGTGGTGGTGACAGTTGAAAGACAGAACAAATTCTCAGCTACAAAACACTATCAAATAGTGTTATTGTGCTCTTTGTATCTGTTGTAGTTTCCATGGAAATAAATAGGAGGCATTAATCTGGTCAAAGAAGGTGTAAGTGGTCTGTGCTAGCTGATGTACTGGTAGTAGTAAGTCCTTCATTACCTAAGTGATTTTTTTTAATTCAGTTTTTCTGCATTATTAGTATATAGAATGTCTAAATACTCCTGTGTATTGCTTTAGGAGTAACAAAAGAATTTGAGGAAGCCATTTTTGTATATTGAGAGAAGTATTTAGCATTTCCCTGCATGGTAGCAGGCCCCACCATACTTAGTTTGGTGTATTTTTGAGAAACTGTCTTCCAAAAATATTAATTTTGTTTCACTGTTTTCGTAATAAGCAGCGGAATTTTGGATTGTGACTGTTACCACCAGTTGGTTTAGGTGGGATTTGTTGTATCACTTATCAGAAAATGTACTGACTTCTGAGCACTTTGGAGATTCAAAAACATAACCATAAAAGGTTTCCAGAAGACTTGCATTCTCTTTTCTGCTGTGTTAGTTGACCTTATTGTGCCAGATTGAGTTAACAAGATTGCCAGCCTTCCATTTATATTTTGGTGGCTTATCTTTCTAAAGAAAAGTAAATTATTCTTCATAGGCTTTGTAATCACAGAAATTCACTTCTCACATTCTCTCTCTCTCTCTCCCTCTCTCTCTCTCTCTCTCTCTCTCTCTCTCTCTCTTCTTGTCTTCCATCCATTCTCTTCTGTGAGGTTGTGCCAGGTATTTCAGTGCTATAACTGCAGATATTCTTGAGCAAACTGTCACAACCACTGCTGTGTCCCTGAAGGAATGTGTGCCTCTTCCACTATCTGATATAATGGAAAGAAACAGCAGGCCTTGCTTAAAGAAGTCTTAATCCTGATTGCATACAGAGCATACTCGGTGTACAGACTAGCATTAGTGGAAGCTTTTTCTTTTGATGTTTTTCCCTAGCAAAGGTATTTCTGAATTTTTCTTCTTCAGAAAATTCTAGAATACTTCTTAGAGTGGAAGAAGTTTATAGGAGTGTTCAAACCACTTCAGAAGGAATTAATTTGGGTCAAGTTGAAATAGTTGTTAGTGAAGGATAAGCTGTCTAAAAGGCATAGGCATAAAGCAGAGTTTTTCTTCAAATTTGCCAGAATTCAAGTATTTGTGAAACTTTATTGCATTCTGATATGTAAATTGTAATATTTTTATATTGAGGTTAGGCTTGATTTATCCTACCTCAGCCATCTGACCTAAGCTGTTTTCTGAGATACTCTTCCACTTTTAGCTTGTTGCTTGTATCTCAGAGTTTTGGGGGGTACACTAGTCCACATTTACCCCCCCCCACCATCTGAATGTAACCTGCACAAGGCAAGAATTGGAGAAGAGCTATTTATGCTCATCTACATGAGAAGATAATTTCTGTGATTCTCTTTAAAAAAAAAAAAAAAGTTTGAAAAAGGCAAGTAACACCTCGTAATGGACAGAAGAAAACAATTGTAAAATGCTTTGTGGAAATATTTCTGAAATGCTTCTGTAAAATTGAAATACTTGTTGAAATTTTTTTGCTTTTATAGCAGCTGGTACTATTTCAACAGGGAGATGTTTTGTTGAAAGCTTCTGGACCAACTAGTAAGGAAAAAAGAGTCTGAAGCCGCAAGCCTTCATTTCACCTACAAGGCAGAACACGCATGACTTCAGCTGTGCAGAATTTGCCCTTTAACTGCAGTATTTATTCTTCCTGATGCAGCCACGCTGACACTTAAATCTCAGCGAAGTGTTCTGCTTCATCTTGCCTTTTCTCATCCCTAGTTTTGGATTTACGCTTAGACAAGTCCCAAGTCAGGACTGTATGACCATGTGGGGTGCTGGAACAAAATGTACTCTGATCGTGTCACCATAGAAACGTTCGTGCAGTATTGAGCTGCTTCAGCCAAACCGGCACATGCTGCAGTTCTTAGAAACTGTCTGACAGTAGATTGGCCCCCAGGTTCTGAGTTAGGTTTGCAGGTTAATGCTTGCATGCAAATAGAGAAAGCTGTACTGAATAATGAAAATCTGGTTAAATAAGCAGCTTCTATGATTAGAAGTTTTGCAACTAATTTTCCTGGGCAATACTAAATTAAGTATGTTGCCTTTTTTTAAATCTAATCTTTCTTCAAATAAACACAGCTGAACTCTACTGAAGTAAAGGCTTTCAGCTGTTAGAAAACTGGGAGGAATTGCAGACTTGTGCTATTTTTTTCCTTAGGAATGGTAGCATGGAGGTACATACAAATATCTATTTACTCAACAGTCTATACATTGCAGAGTTACTCCCGAATCCTAGCTGACCAGAAGAAACCGGAGGCTGGAATGACTGACACTTTCTGTGATTGCTGTGATGGCACCTCTCGGCTCCCCCATCAGCTCCACAGCATGAGAGTTTAAGTGATGTGCCAGCTCCAGAGCTCTGCCCTGCTTTCAGTGCTTGTTTTTTTTTCTTAACGTATTTGATTAATGCAGGCTTAAAAAAAAAAAAAGAGGGGATTACAGGCTGGTGTGTGTTTATTTCAAGATGATAAGCATTAGTGCATTGCACAGACATGTGTATCTTGTGAACTGCGTATGGATTAGGAGTAGAAATGTATGTTGCCTTTACTTTCATTAATGAAATGCATGAGGTATACATCCCGTGTGTATCTTAACCATCTTTTAACAAGTTTTCTTAGTCTTAAGGCAGTAGGGGTAGTGAAGAAGTGGTGAATGAACCGTAGGCATCAAAGACCAGAGGAAGTGTATTGTTGTAAGCTTACAGGTAACTGGATTTACTGCTAGACAGCTGGAGAAGAAAATGGTTTGCTCTTCTTTCCAAAGCTCTTAGTGGGGGAGGAAGGGGCTGCTTGCTCTAAGCCTCTTTCCAGACTGACTCCAGAGGCATCTGATGAGAGCCAGCTCTCTTCTTTGCCTGAATGTTTTGTTTTCTAATGGTAGGCCTTGTCCTAAATTAGAACTGGCTTGTAATTGATTTTGTTGAATAACGTGACTTGGTATGGCTGAACATGGAAACGCTGCATGTTAGAAGTAAGGAATAAAAAATCTGTTTTACTCAGTTTGTTATAATACATGTGCTCTTTGTACAACATTTGATGTCCTCCTATTTTATTGTTAAAATGTCTAAACATGACAGTTTTACAGAAGCAGTATTTACTGCAGGCAGATGTTGACTTATAGACCAGTGCTGTGTTTGTAACTTCGGCCAACTACATGTTAGGTTTTCATTTACGCAGAACGAAGTGTGTTTATATGCTGTGAGTTATGGTTTTCTTCACTGTTTTCTACAAGATGTTTGTTCAAGATAAAATTGTGAAAACCCATTTCTCCTTTCCTGTTACAGAGTGGTGGAACAAGAAGCTCAGAGATCACAGCAAGTTTCCCAGGACAGAAAAAGTCCCAGCAGAACAAATGGCTGCAGTGAAAACAGGCCTATTGACATCCTGGAAATGCTTAGTAAAGCCAAGGTTGAATATGAACGAGTAAGAAAATGTATTTATTTTCTTGCATTATGAACTAATAAAAACACTGCTTCCCCTTCTGAGTAAGAAGGTTGGTGTCTGCTGAAATGCATCCCTTGTGACCTCTGAGAGAGCAATGGTAGAGAAGTCTTGTATACTAAATTGTACTGTGTAGCATGTTCTCACCGAAGATTGCGAAGTAGCACATGTAATCCATAATTTATTGGGCCTGTAATTTTGAATATTTGAATTGCTGCCTCCTGGAGATAAAACACTGTTTTAAAAGCAGATACCTGGGGAAGCAAATGCAACAAATATATATATTTTTTTCTTCTAAAATAGATACAGAGGCTCCATAGAATCAGTGTTCATCTACTGTCATGTCTTGAGATCAGTCACAAAGAAAATGTGAACATATATGTAGCACTGCAGAGGAGTAGATGACTGTGTCTGTTTTTGTGATCCCGAAGCTCCCTTCTGTGACTATTCCTTAACAGTAGCTGACAGTTGCATTTTTCATTTTTTTCCTCTGTACTGAAAATCACTGGAGGCTTGCTATTATTCATGCTATAATCAACAGCATTCATTGAGTTACACACCAAATTGCTTTGGCCTTAAATAAGGAAAAAAAAAGCCCCAAAACTGCACTATCCTATGTCTGTGATACAAGCAGAGATGTACAGTGACCTACAGGGATGGGGTTATATGGGGAAAAATTCTTAGCTTAGGTAGGCAACTTAGCCAATTTTGTATCATTTTTTTGTTAGTAGGAAAACTTAAAAACTACTTTATGTAACATATCCAACTGTGTTTGGTTTGAAGAGCAAGCATTCTCTGCCATTGTTCCAGTAGCCTTGTTGTCAGACTGCTGCCTTGTTCCCTTCCTCACTATACTAGGAAAGTCTCATTGATTCTGTTATGCAACTTGAAAATGTAACTTGATAGACCCCTTCTACAAAAATTTCTGATGCTGTGAGAAAATTGTCTCTAGGCATAGCAAAAAAAAAAAAAAATGTACCTAATGATATCAGTATTTTCTTAGTCATAAGAAAAATAAATTGTCATGAAAAAGGGTTGAGATTTGGTCAGCGCACATTTACATTCTATAAAGCATATTCTAATTGCTGCAGACCAGATATAACATTTTCCTGCTGTTCCCTAGTGTACTACTTAATCCTGCCTACTGTGTCTCTATCCTTTTAGTAAATTGATCTCAGAATGGTAGGACCTATGTCTTTTGTCAGTATTAAATTCACAAGTTTACATAATGATGGAGAATATTAGTTCTCTTGGGAAGGAATTAATTTGTGAACCAACCTGAGAAACAAATTCATACATGGAAGACAAATGTTGCTTTTTCTGGGTTTCACACAAATTGCCCTTGAAATTCTGAAAGCGTCTCTTTCTAAGCATAATAATACAAGAATACACAATGGTAATGTATAGGTATAATGTTGCAGAGATATGGTATGGGTTCTTTTAGCTCTATTGGTGACAGAAGGAAGCATTTGAGTGCTTCATTTCTTCTTGTGCAGTGGGACACTTCAGAGTTCCTTCTGAGTAAACGCAAGATCTTTATAGGATTCTAGTTGCTACAACACATTGTGGAATGAGTAGGAAAGAAAGAACGTGGGCTAAGCCATGTACAAGCCAACTTCTAGTCAGTTTCTCATGTAGAGTGAAGATAGATGAATGTGACAGACCATGCACTGTAGCTGACCTGGACTAGATACTAGTTCTTGAAAATCAATGTTTTCAGAATGTTTTAATATAAATACAAAAAAAAAAAATCCTGCTTCTAATGCTTAATGCATTAATCCTGTTTGAGGAGAATGTCTTTGTATGAAAGCCAACATTGTGAAAGTGGCAGTTTTTGTGAGAGCACAGAAGGGAGCATCAAAAGCTGAATGACTCATTTTTTCAGTGTTGTATCAATTGAGACAGATTTGAAGAAATCGAAGGCTTTTTTCTTACTTAAAAAAAAAATCAGGATATTTTGTAGTGAAGGCCACCACAGCTCTCTTTTCTTTATTTTCTGGTATTTTTCATATGAGAGTGTTGGAAGCTTTTCACTAGTAACAGAATTCCTAAGCATCATGGATGAAGCTCTGTGGACAAGTAAAATACTGATAAATAGACTGCGGCAGGTGTCATGCAGTATGGAAATACACGGATGTACTACGTATCTGACTTTTTTGCATCTCAATCTTGATTTTGCTGCCTGATGCTTTTAGAGCACCTGAGTAATCAGAAAAATTTCACTTTATGTGTATGAGCTGTAAACTGAATCTACCAAAGTTAATCCCTTAACCTGCTATGACCATCGCTCTGTACAAGTTGGTAGATAAACAGAATCGAACACACTTCTTAGAGAATGTTTTACTGACCACTTCAGCTTTAGCACCAAGCCTCAGGCATGTTTATTTTGGATCTCCTTGTAACTAGCGTACATCAATGTTAGTACAATTAAGTAAAGAACTTGAAGATGGCTTCTTGAGATACCCTTCCTGTCTACATTTTTAAAAATTATTTTATGGCAATCAGTAATTACACTTGAATTTGTATTTAGGAGCAGAAAGTACTTATCTGCATGGTACATTCCAGATGGATCATACAGTAATCCTTGTGTGCGGCCCACATGAGATTGGCGGAGTGTCAGCATGAGAAGGGGGCAGAGAGAGTGAAAAAGAGATTTATGAAGGTCTGAGTGATTTAATCTAGGATTCCAAATCAGCTTAATCCTTCAAGTACTTGCTCCATCGAGGCCATATGTGAAAATGAATGAATTCCGAGACATTTTTTTAATGAAGTGAATGGATGCTTTTTATAGTGTTTTTGTGTGTGTGTATTTCATTCCGGGAATGGAAACATTGCAGATTATCCTCTAGTAAAGGGAAACACTGTGCTTTGTTCAATTTCTGTAACTGTAAGGCAGTCCACCATTTCAGGCCCAAAGAGAGGCCCGCTAACCTTTCAAGTTAATGGCTAAAAGTCGTAGACAGGAGTTGTTTCTCTCTGTCCATGGATAGTTTTGATTTTGTATTTATCGCTTTCAAATAGATTTAGAAAACAGTAAAGCTGAGATCCTTTCTAACTTCTTGCTGAAAGGTTTAACCAATATTTTGTTGCTGTAACGGGTAAGTGACAAAAGAAATTGTATGTTGTGCTGATGTTCGGCCGTATCATAAGCATAAGGTATAGTTCATCTACTGAATGCTAGACTGTTGGTTCTACAGTTGCTTTTCCACTAGTGCTTTAAACTGTAATAAATGTTGTTTATGTATTTGTTAAACATGAAAGTCAACACAATCTGCAAACAATCTGTAAACTTACTGTCTATGACTTTGACTTTCTTGTCCTTTTGGCCTTATTCACCTAAAATTCGGTCAACATCTTCTGAAAATACTTGCATGTTATTAAAATCCAGTGGAAATAAGTCAGTGACGAGCTCTTTATCCAATCACTTTAGAATGATTTCTGACAGAATTTTTTTTCTAAGTTGCTTTTAGTATAAGTTCTTGATTTAGTGTCCTCATTAGCAGCTAATGCGGGAAAAGAATGTGAAAAGCCTGTCTTTATTTTCTTTGTTTTATCTACTCCTTTGAAAAGAAAAGCATTGTGAACACATGCCAGATAGTGTATATCTTGGTATGATTTTATTTCCTGAAACTTGGGAATTCTACAGCGTCTGTCAAAAATAAGTTTTTTGACCGAAGCGTGTCTGTACTTTTCCCCCAGAATCAGATCAATGAGTTAAGCGCCATATCAAGTTCTGGTGTGCAACAACATGCGAATCCCACAAAGCCAGAAAGCACAGAGACGTCAGAACAAAACACTTCATTACAAGTGAAAGATCAAGTAAGTTTAATTCAAACATATATAAGGTGCTACTTGTTCATTTAATACTTCGTTTTGGTACCAGAAATGCCTGCAGTATTGTCTTGCTGAATGTATTGTGCTTCAACTTCAAAATAAATATACTTGGAAACGTAAATTCAGTTTAAGAATGGATTTTAGTATCTATTCTCATCTCCTGACTGTGCTTGTCTGAGATCAGCTGGTATGATTCACCACCTCCACCCCCATTTAGGTAAACTAGTGGGTTTTAAGACTCTTGGGAGCCTAAATTCCATTTTTTGCCTTAATGCTTAAAAATATAAGATGGTGTCCACGCTGCTGTGAATATCCAAGTGTGTTTAAATAAATGGGTTAACTTAGATTCTCAACTATCATGGACTGTACGCTGTCAGTCCATGATAGTGTAGAGGTCTGTGCAAGATGACTGCAGAGTGAGGAAGCAGACAAAAATTACCTCTGTCACAGTGACAGAGTGAATATGACATCAGTCAGTTGTACGCTGTTCTGCAGGCCTCCAAACAGAAACTCAAGCTCTTGCTTTCCCATGTCTGAGACTTGTACTTAAGGTTTGTTTGTGCTGCCTCCAAACCTGTAGCTACACTCCTAGTAACTGAAATCATCAGTGAATTGCTGGATTTTCTGATTTTATTTTAGATTTCAGCTTTGCATTCCTTCCTTGGCAGTAAGGGATAACTTCCAAAAATTTTTCAATGATGTTGGTAAAGGATGTTGCTCAAATTTCTGGTAATTCTATTGCATGTGCAGTGCTTAGATCTGTTTCAGATAAACGTTAGATAAATGTTCAGTAAGCATCTGTCTAGATACCTACAGATTCTAAGGCCTAGTGTTACCCCTGTAACTAAAGACAAAGCCACAGTTTAAAAAAAAAAGAAGAAGAAGAAAGAAAAAAAGCTAGTGACAATAAGCTGTGTTTCATTTAAGTGTCTTTGAACCGTGGGAAACCTGTTGTAAAATAGTGGACTGGTTCAAATTAGGCATCAGTAGCTCATTAATTGACTTGAATTGACTTCTTTTTCTGGTAAGCATTTACGAACAAGGGACCGGTCGCTTCATGCAATACTTTTTAGAAATTTGTTTTAAAATGATAATTTGTGCAACAGCTAAATTCTCTAGATATCAACTTGTACCTGCTTACAGTGCCACCCAGCGGGGACAGAAAGATCAGGAGCAGTTCTCTGCAGAAAACACCCCATTGAGGTGATCTGGCAGCGTCTGCCTCCAGGTCCTTCCTGTAGCTTTACTATTACTGCTTTGAATGGAGTAAACCACCATGTCTGAAAAAGGAAATACCTGAGGAAAACATGTGCAACCTTTCATGTAATGCTTGTAAACAAAATACTTAATTTGTAGTGAAAATAAATAATCTCTAGTTCAGGTTAGAATATGAGTAGCAAAAATCTGTTTAAGTGGCTGGGCTAAAACAGGAGGCAATGGAAAGCTTCCTGGGATTATTGGCTGTCACAGTGCCCTCCACCCTCTCAACAGCACTCCTGATTTAGAACCAGCACAAGTGATAGACTGACCCCTGGCAGCCAGTTCTGGTTGCTGCATGCTTGTGCTCGAGGCCTGGCAGCGGGGCTGCCTGAGGCTTGCTTTTAAAAGAAGACATTTTCTTTTTGGCCACACTGTGTACATAATTATCTGAAATTGATGAACTTGCCAACCAGTAATAAGTAACAAAGGAAAAAATCAGAAGGATAAGATTCTAGTAAATTGCTATGAAGCAATTAACAAATTTACAGAACAGTGGCTTGCTGTAATGCCTTTTCTGATGAGCAATTTAAAACGAGCTGCAAAGATACTGGAAAAAAATGGTTACTGTACATGATGCTTCTGTAAAGATGGATGGGTTCAAATACAGTACAAAGATGTTTGCTCTTAATTTCATGTTTAATAATGTGGACTACTGGAAGAAGAATGAAAAAACACTATTTCAATGGTAAGAATACATTTTCATCCAATTAAAGCAGATGACCAGTAAAATTTAAAAACTACTGTACATATAAGTACTGTGAGATCCTGAAAGCCCTCCCAGAATGTCGCATTTGTATGTTGATTTCATGCTAAGGATGTCACAGATTTGGGAATGAAAAATCAATGTCTGTTCTGTGATATTTTGCAGTTCAAGTTATGTATCCTGGCAGTTCAAAAAGAGAATCGGTTGTATCATGAAATGTTTTTGCACCAGTGATCAGCAAAACTGAACTAGAACACTGAAATTAAATTTCTTAGTGCCAGCTCTGACTGCTAATTCACATGTCTCAATGTATCTGAAATGATTTCTAGAGAAACCCTCTGGGCAACACTCTGTTCCTATCAAGTAGAATGATCGTGTTGCCCTCTTTGCAAGCCCCTGCAGAGAAGGCTCTCCATAACACAGCAAGTTGATGTCACACTTAAAATACACCTCAGCCAGAGATGAGTCAAGCAAAGGAATGTGTTCCGTACCTCAGGATGGGAATTAACTTGATGCTTGTGACTGTATCCATGTAAGAGGCTAATCTGACTGGGATCAGAGCATGGTAATCAGCAGTGAGTTAATAAAGGGAAGCTAGTCAATTCATCATACTGAGGTGAAAAGCAGAATTTCAGATGGAATAGTCATTTTTTCTCTTAACAAAATTTTTATCCTTGAAGACTGGATCTCCAGAATTATAAGATTAGTGGAGAGAATTTAAAAACAGCTTCATAGGAAGAATTCCTAGCATAGGAGTTAACAAGGTTTGCAAACAATAGAATGTTTTAACTGCAAGATGAGTGTCTGACATTAAGCCAGCTAATAATAAATAACGGCAGTGGCAGCACAAGTAAGTAACCTGGGCAGAAGTCAGTAAGATTTCAAGCTCAAGGCTTTGTGCTAGGCTGCTTGCATGTTACCTGTACTGCCATATGTCCGTTGCTGATATCGGTGTTAGTAAAATTAGAACAAGCATAGCAGTGTTGTGATGTAGTAGTTGTCACTGTAAAACACTGTCTTTGTTTTGACGTACCATAAGAACACGCTGGAGTTATGCTGCAGGCCATTCAGTCTTCTGAACAGAAGGTTGTATTTTAGTCCAGCTGTTTTACATAACTTCTGGTCCTGTGCAACCTAAAAAAAGCAGGAACAGTTTGAGATAATGTTGTTAGTAGCTGCTTCTTTTCTCTGTAGAAAAATGCATTCACTCCTAAAATAAGGAAAGAAGCGTTTTTTCTATTTTTTTTAGCCAACATATGATTTGTTAGGAGTGCGTTGTTCCGCAACATAACTTGTTTTTGAAGGAGGAAAAAATAACAATAATACACAAGTTCTTAGCAGACAGCTATTCCTCTTTGCTGACCTTGTATTGTTTTTTAACGTAGGGAATGCTGTTTAAATTTCTCTTCCAGGTAATTTTATATAAGATAGACTTTCAAGCATGTTTCCATTACTGTGAGTACAGAATTTAGTGACAAAACCAATTTCAGCTTAATGTTTTATTACACTTTCAGCAGAACAATGTAGCTATTACATTACAATCCTCAAGTGGCTCAAGATGTTTCTCCAAAGCGAAGGCTTGCTGGAATTACCCTTCTTGAAACTTGTGAAATTACCAATGTCCAGTGCTTCAGTAAAGATCCATAACTGAACCTACAGTTCAACTTACTGAAGTAAAAGTGGTAGTCTGCATGGTTGCGTGTAGTTACTAGTATATTATCATTTGTTCACTTTTGGAACAATTGACTTGGCTTGAATCCTATCAGATTTAGATGACTGCTGCTGTCAGTTATCCAACGTACATTTATAATGTTTATGTCCTAAATCCTTTGAGTCGGGGGGAGTGGCAGGATGCGATTAGTTTACATAGACTGGATGTTCCTTGTAAATGAAATGGACTTTAAAATTTCTCTAAACAGAGGACAGTTGATTTCCAAACTGTATTTTAAATACTTCTGACCTAGCTGTTCTCCACAGTTTTCTTGGAATTGTAATACTGACTGTGTGAGAGGCACAGTTATCTTTATTTCCAGATTGACTCTATAAACTTCCTTCTCTGTTCTTTCTAGTCATTTCAGTCAAGGCCGAAGCATCTGACTTTAGAAGAACTGTTTGGAACCTCTGTACCAAAGGAACAGCCTTTACCTCCATATCCCAATACAGAGAGAATGGAGAAGCTGCAGACTGACGCCTCTGCCAGGGAGCAGCAAAGCTTGCTTTTGCCTTTTTCCTTTGACCAGACAGCAGTAATACAACCACCACAAGGGAAATCGGAAAGTCCAAACATTAAAACTAGTGCCAATCCTTTGAATCAACAGGAATGTTTAACACCTATGCTTATACCTCCAGCTTCAGTTTCCCAGCCTGATGTTTCAAGCTATTCAGTTCGTTTAAGCCCTATTCTTAATTCAACCTCAGCAATGGATGCTGCCCCTGCTCAAATGCTTCCTGGCCTAAAACAAAACAACAGTATAATGCAAGTTATGCAGCAAGCTGCCAAGCAGATAACCCCACTAGTGAATCAGCCTTCTGAAGTGAACCATGCTCCTCAGAATCTAATGGCTGGCCAGAGCCAGCTTATAGCACCCTTAACATCAGCAAATACAGGAACTGTCTCAAGTACATCCCATACAAGCGTTGATCTTCTCCAGAAACTCAGGTTGACCCCACAGCATGACCAAATGCAACAGCAGTCTCTCACTAAGACTTCCTTAACACCAAACATCTCTGCCTCGGTTGGCCAGCTTGCAACACCAGAAAGCTTCAAAGAATCGCACAGTAAATCATCAACCTTAAGCAGCAAGAAAATACCTTCCCTGCAGGTATTCTTTGGGTTTTTATATCTGCACAGATTTAAGCTGTATAGGCTACAAATATTTTTCCATTTGAAAATATGCTTTTATATATCAGCTTTTTAAAAATAAGGGATTCTCATGTGTGACTGATCGGATTGCAAACCTTAAAATCTAATTCTTGTCGTTAGTATCTGCTAACAGTGACAGACTTATATATATAAAGGAAGGGTTTTTTCAGGCTGCTGCTGTTATTAGATGAATACATTCTAAGGAATTTGCCTGTACTCGTGTCAGAAAAATGCAGCTAAAATGTAACCGTCAGTCTCTTCTCAGATTACAGATTAATTGGTGCTATGAGAGTTAGTACTGTGGGATTATAGCCTGTGCCTTCTTTAAAGTACAAAATTAACAGTTTCTCCTGTTTTGGATAATTTTGCCGTGGATGTTTTATACCATTTCAGTATTGACCACTTCTGTTGGAAATTCCTGTGGGCTACACTGAGATATTGTTATTTATTTAGCAAAATGGATCATAAACTGATTTACTATGTCTAATTGACAACCTTGGTTTCTTTTATCCTAGAATCACTTTTAAAGGACCTTCTAAACTTTTTGTTTCTTGCAGGCCAATCTATGGCTTTGCATTGTAACCTTTCTGCCAGTTAGTGTTGCTCTGCTTTATTATTTGCTACCTCAGTAGTAAAGATGTTACTTTTAGATGATTGTTGTGTGTTTTTTTTTCCTCCAAAGGGAATAACTCTCTATAGTGCCTTTTTTGGAGGTTATCCAAACTTGGTTGCCTCTTTTAGTTGCAATCATGTAGACTAAGCCAAGGTTTGATCTGTTTTGCATCTGAGTACAGTGATAATGGAAGAATAAAAACTACCAAACAAAACTACTTACTGCTATATCTAACTTGTGAATTATGCTTTCTTTTCAAATTAGACTGTACAACAAAACAAAGAACCAGAAGTATTTCCACAGTCCAAGACTTTACCTAAAGCAGGTCAGGTAGGTGAATAAACACTTCAACACACTCCGTTTACTTGTAAAATAAAAGGCAAATTTTAAAACTCTGGTAATAATTGCTTTCTCAAATAGTCGTATTCCTTATTCTGACGATATCTGAAGTGCTTCTATTGGGCTACAATACAAGCTGTACTGAGTCAAGGAAGTATTTCTGTAGACTGCTATGAGTGAGTGCACTTTCCTCCTGTACAGTACAACCATTTTATGGTTGGTGCTAGTGCAGAAAGGACAATACATTTTTGGGTCTGCTATACTGCAGTACCATTCGAACTGGGTTTTTTCATTTGCTCTTTTTAAGTACTGTTGCTAGAACATTGTTGTGGGATGTATTAGCCTTATGCACCTCAGAGTTGGTTTCTGTAATAAAATGTCCACAGACCTGTAGAAGAATGAGATGGGGAAGGTGATTGTCAAAATATTCCCGTTTTCTCTCTCTTCTGTCCCGTTGTTTTAAAATGAAAGAAGTTGTGTACTTGAATATTTTAATTGTATTTCTTCAGTCATCTTAAAATATCTTCAAAATATCTTTGAAATGCTCAGATATTTTACTCCAAATTGTAAATGTAGTTGGAGACCATGGAAGTACAAAAACAAAACAAAAAAACCATGCTAAGGTTAGACTTTCTGTAAACTCCTAAGGAAGAAAATAATTTGAAAAACAAACAACAGAACAGCATAAACCCCACAGTCCTTTCATTACATAGGTGGAAAAGCTCATTTTCTGTGATATGTTTAAAAAAAAAAAAAAACAACTGGGAAGTAGCAACTGCATGGGAAAGGGGCTACATGTAAAAATACTGAAGGCTGTCAGCTTCTAAAATAAGAATTACTGTTCACATTGAATTACTTGGTAAATCACTTTTCATTGTGAGTAGCTATTCCGTAATGCTTTTCTGATTTCCTATAACAGTGGCTACATTTTTAAATTTGTCTATGCGAATTTCATCTGTTTTTCTTAATAACAGCATTCACTCCTTCTGGACACGGTGCTTATTAACTTTCTTTTCCTTCTGCAGGTTGCGCCTCCACAGTTTGTTACGGCCACAACTACAGTAACTCCTTCAATCCTCTTGTCTCCTAGTGTTTTTCAGCAGTCAGCTACAAAACCTACTGAAGTGGAAAATAAAGCCAATTCTTCGTCACCTTTAACTCTTGGAACAACAGAAATTCAAACAGTACCTCTTACTGTTCTCAGTAGGTCTCAGCTTCAGGAAGCACTGATACATCTGATAAAGGTCCTGTCTGTAGAAAACTCAATATCTGAGGGGTGGGGTTCCAAGTACAGTAGCCAGTACTAAGACTTCGGTTGTGAAATGGGAGACTGGCAAGGACAGAGTTCTGCTTGACATCTCCTTTCACACACACATAAATTTGTTAACACTGGAGGAAAGAGTTACGTGTTGTAGAAGCACTAGTATGAGGGGTGAGGGTTGGGTTTCTCTTAAGCGTTTCTGCTTTCCTGGGGAAAGCTTTCCTGTTGCCAGTTACTTTGAACTGTTCCTAATCTTTAACATGAGTGCGTATATTTGAAATGGAAGTTACAAAAAGTTCTAGTTGTGCCATTCCTACTGACTAAAAAGTTCAGTTGAATTAAATCTGTAACGGGAGTAGCTGTACAGTGAAATCAGTGGTGTTACAGGTAACAAACAGAAGTTGCCGTGGATGACAGCCATTCTGTGTTAGTTCAGGATTCTCTAGCTTTCTCCGTGCTGATTCTCACCTTAATGGTCTGAAGAATGTCGCTGTGGTGACTTCAGAGAGCTGACTGGAATACTTGTCTCTTCTTTACATACATAGAGAGCTGTATATTGGCAACAGTCAGTGTACCCCCACAGCACAGGAGTACTTGCAGAGAGCTCCAAGCAGAACATATATATTCACTGTGTAGATTTTTGTAAAAAAGGGTACTACATCTTCAGCCTAGATAATTACATACCATCTGAAGGAGTGCGACTCAGGAAATATCTCTAAATGCTGTCTGAAGACTAAACAATTTCACTTCCCAGTAATTCTTTGACGCAGGAATTTTTATATAATACACTGCAATCCTTTTCAGGCTGATTTTGCAGGCAGAACTAACTCATGTAATTTGTGACAGTTCTACAGACTTTATTTGGATGTCTGTATACTGGATGGAATTTACTGTGTCTTAAGTTTTTTGTACTCTTCTCAAAGAAAGTGCACTTCATGGAAGAAAGTGAAATTCTGTAGCCAGGGCTGACCTTGTGGCTGCTGTTTTTTTCATCTGAGTTTCCAGTGTGCTTAGTAATCACTTTAGCTGCCTTCGCAGTTTCATGGTTCAAAATCTGTGTGTTGTCCATACAGTGCTGCCTTTCGTACAGGTAGGCAGCTAATTCCCTTACCTCAACCCTCAAATAGATAGCAGTATGTTAAGAATCTTTATGCACAACTTAAACTGTGTTAAATTTTACTTTTTTTTCATCTTTTCACTAATGTTTCTGATGTTTTTTTCCTGCAGAATGATTCCCGTTTTCTCAGCACTATTCATGAAGTCTACTTGCAAGTCGTAACCAAGAATACAGACAACATTAAGCTATAATCGAAGCTAAATCTACTTAGAATATTACCACTCTAGAAATAATTATGCCTCATCTATAAAACTAATATTTTTTTAAAAGAATATTTAGTTTTCAATGTCTTGAATTTGAACCTGTTAGGAAAGACTATTCCTTGAATACTTTTAAAAAGTAATGTTCTCAGAAGTGATTTAGGTTTTCACTGTGATCATCACCAGCAGACCTTTCTTTTTATTGGGGGAGAGGGGGACTTAATTTGCATATGAGCTTTCATTAGCATTAGTGATCATGCAGATATTTGCTCCGGCTTTTGTTCCTAGCTGTATTCGCCTTTCAGGGGTTACAGACTACGTACAACTTACCGAGCCAATACGTAGTACAGTACACTACACCACGCCGGAACAAGACTCGGTTGTGGGAACCTAGTTCCAGTTCTAAGGTGAGAGCTGAATGCCTTGTGACTAAGGTGGCAGTTGTGGGGAAGAGAGGGATTTAGAAGCCAGGCCTTTGCAGCTAAATCTTTTAACAAAAGGTTTAAAAATGTGATTTGCTCAGTACATTAACAGTCTCTAGCTAATGCACATCACCTCATCTTTTAAATATTCCATTAATCTTACCGCTTCTCCATGTCTGACATCAGGCAGATATCCAAGTGAGTAAGGCCATTTTCTCTAAAAAGGTGTAATTGGAAATACACAAAATCTTCAGTGATTGTATTATTTTTAAGCAACAGAATAGTTCTGTTCTAAGTTGAAGTTCTTTCAGTGTAAGCGTAGGTAGGAGACCACCACTGGAAGACCACTGTCCTGTTCAGTAGTGTATGATATGACTGAAATACTTTGTTTCCCTCTTAAGGATGGACCATATCTTATTTGGATTTCATTCCTCAGTTGTATTGTAACTGCGGTGTTGAAAACTAGCAGACAGGGAACAAATGCATGCTCTTCTCTTGGCCTCTCTCCAAATTATATGTCCATACTTTGTGCTCTGAAATATATCTAGTTAACATGTTACTGCTTTTTATGTATTATTTTGTAGTTCAGTATTGTAAGAATTTAATATCATACTTTCCTATTTGAAATCAGAAAGGTTTCTAACTATATTTTCTTATGCTGCTGTATTGGTGTACCCATGGCTTGTATTTATTTATTGGAGTTACACAAAAGTCATTAACAAGACTTCAGGTCTGAACTTCGTCCAGCAATACTAGTTTTAAAGGATGCTTTTGCAGTTGAAAAAAAAAGTTTTGGTTTATTGAGTAAAAAGCTAGTCTGTAGTGAGTTATGATGCACTGCTTTTTGCCCCCTCCCTCAAGCACTATTGAAATTGAAGAAGAAAACTTAGTTCCTTAAGAAAGAAAAAAACATGTATGTGCATGTACCCTAAGGATTAGTAGAGGTTAACATAGTCAAGGTATACAGTCATTTTGTTGCAAACTAGCAACTGAGCTTTAATTGTAACTTTTCACAGATTGGTATGTTTTAGATAAACAGATACTTACGTTTTTATGTATTTGATCTATTTTAAGTTTTTTCATAGGTTTTTAGTGGAAAAATATATTTTTGTTTAGCACTACCTGCCTTCTGAAAAGTTCTTTGCAGCCTTTGAGTTCAGGGTTTCCGGTTAAAATATATAGTATTTTTGTTAGAAAATGTGCAGGATTCAGGGAATTAGGCTAATGTCATGCACATTCATCAAGAAATTTATTGGCTTTAATTTAATTGTAGCATTTGAATTCAGCAATATGGACTCTGCGCCTTGCTAAGGAAGATGGGAACTTCCTACACAAATTCTAGAGTTATGATACTGTACATGGACATAAACAGTGAGACTCAAATTAGGTCTAAAGTCTCAGTTAATTTAGTGGCTCTTCCAGAGAAACTTCTATTAAAAGGAACAAACCAATGTGCAGTTCCCATGGGGGAAAAGGATGCATAGCCTAAGCCAAATACAGAGCTACTTTTTCAAAGATGAAGTTCGTAACTCCCTGGTTTTTACAGACAATTCCCAGTTTCTTTGAAGGAAGATTTGATATGAGTTTCTAAGAATAGAAATAATTAATGATATTTGTTGTTAAATACGGTCATATCCAAAGATCTGTAGAAACAATAGAGTTGTATTTTGAGTTCTTAAGTGATATAGAGTTGAGAAAAATACTGCTTAGAGCAGCAATGCTATTATGAGAGTTTGACTCTGCTCTGACAGCTGAATATCCTTGACTTGTTTTTTGTTGTGCACTAATAGCAATAAGTTATCAGTTCCCCCAGCTATAAAAATGAATTGGAAGAGAAACAATAAAATCACTTTTACTACAAGAAAACTTGCTCATCTTGAACACCTGCATGCATGTTTGGTCTGGCCTCTACCTATAGCTGGCAGGCACTGGGACTAAGCTAGGTGTCCTCCAGTACACTGCAGAGTTAGTCTGTCATTTAGGAGTAATGAGATAAATCTCTTCAGTGAGAAGTTAGTGTAAAACACAAGCTTAACTACAGTGTAAAACTTGAATTTATTTTTAATGCAGACTGTGTTAGTTAAATACTTTAATTTCCTGATTATCTTAATTTTTTGCGTAAACCTAAAATTACCAGCTTGTCAACATACTTGATTTGTGTTAGCCACATGTAGCGATAACTAGGGCATATAGAAGTTACCATGGGGTCATCACAGCAAATTTTCACCATTTTCAAGTGTAGAGTTTTTGGATCTATTGGCTTAATGGGATTATACCTATTAGTTCTGAGAACGAGAAGGTTTGCTTAGACTTTACTCCTCACATGAATTGCATTGTCTAAGCATGTCTTCTGTGGCTAGTGTTAAGTCACTTTAATTCAAAACTAAAAGTTAAGCCTAATCAAAAACAGTTCTAAAAATATGCAGCTGCTGATTTATTCAGGAAAATCAAAATTCTCAGTTTTGTAGTTAGACTTTATCTGCTGTTATTTAATAATGCTAAGTTTATATGAAAGGTGCCTAACATCTGTAACTTAGAAGCAGTGTATCTTTCCAAATTTAACAAGATTTGGAGAATGATTGAATAACATTTTAAAAAAAAACTAAGTTGTTTGTTTTGGTTTCTTATATATGTTTAGCTTTGTGCATAAATATTTAACATCTGCTTCTGGTTGTATCTCGTTTTTTGCTTGCATTTCTAATTGCTTCATTTTGGTGTATTTCTGAAACCCTTTATGCCATGTATAGTCACTGATACACTCTCTAAAATATTTTTAGAAGCAAATGTTAATTTGGGCCTTCTTGTTTTTATGAGTATTGCAAACACATACCCACCTTTTTGCCAGCTATTTGTGTTGCTTTGAACAGCATATCTTAACAGGAGGAATGTGTGCAATATGTATCACCTCAGTTTTGTCTGGCAATGTTACAGAACTGTTAAGATGGAATATCTTCCAAGTTGGAGAAACTGCAGTATCTTTAATTTGGTTGTCTATTTATATTTATCTAGTCAGTGTATGGGCATATGGTTGTTTGGTTTGTTGTTTTGGGGTTTTTTTGTTTGTTTAATGTGCATTATGTGCTTTTAGCAATTCCTGAGTTTTACCACTTTAGTGTGTGCACCGGTTCTGAACCCATCTGCATGTTCTTTGAGTATGAAGACCACGGGGAAGGAGGGCTTCAGGAAAAATTTCTGGAAACTGGGGGTGAGAGTAATTTTAAGTCAGTAAATGTAGATACTGCTTCATTAACATTTTTAGTATGGTATGGATTTTATAGCACCTATGTATGTTTGCAGTTATTAAGTTATTGCATAAATGTTTAAGAATGAACATTTTTCATCCAAAATTTTGTATGTTTGCAAATATATTTTTGTAATAAAACCTCAAAACAAATGTTTCAGCACCTCCTAAAATTGTGTAGTGTTTCATTTTATTTCTAGAGCTCAGGGTTAGTGTTTTCCAGACAGGTAATTCAAACGTCAGTTCATACTGGGGGCAAAAACAATGCCACTTTTTCGTGAAAGAAATGTCCTGCTAGAAGGACGGTTGAGAATAACATCTGTCACTTGCAATAGCTTCTGGCCTTCCTCTGTATTGCTTGCATTTGGAATCTGATAAGCTGACCAATTTCCTTTCCATTAAGCAATGCAGCTGCAGGTTCACTGTTCCGTAAGTACAGCTCCAAGTGGTTTTAGTGCCTTACCGCTTTCTTGTTACGTTGTTTTTTATATACTACCCTCTCCCCCCATCCTTAGAGACATAGCACATGAAACTCAATGAATCCAGTGCTAATCTTTTAGCTAATCTCAGTTTAATCATAGACTTGGGAAACTGAAGTTAGTTGTCATCTTATCTGATTGCTGTCATGTAACTGTTATACCCAAATTTCACAAAGTAAAACAGAGAGGCTGATAAGGAGAGAAAAAATATAGCAGAGGTTCTGTTGAAAAGGTTGTGAAATGAAACAAAACCTTACAGCAAATTCTCATAACTAGGTGCTTGCATCCATTTTAACTACCCAAAATAACTGGAGACTGTGAGGCATACCCCATGTTGGGAGAGGTTACTGAGGAGCAGTGTTTGTTGCTCTGCTGGTTCATGCTGAAGTGGCTTCTGTGCTCCAAACAGAAGCACCATAACAACAAGTACAGAAGTCATGTATTTTCTTTAAGGTAATTGAGGAAAAAGTGGAAACAGCCTGAAATCCAGCATTAACTTCTGTTAGATACTGTGTCTGTTTGGTCAGCGTTGAAATAGTTTGTGGTGGTGGTGGTGCTGTTAAACTTTGTCTTCTCTGGATCTAGGTGCTACTGGTTATTGTTATTCCTCTGATGTGCTCCCCTTTGGTTTAGGAGATAAAGGTAATACCTCTGGTTTGCTTTGTGTGACTACAGATAAACTGACTAGCTCATGTTCATGGGCCAAATTAATTGGAGTCACATTTTTGGTAAGGATTCAGCTCTACTTCATTCTCAATGTATTAAATACCAGAGTGGGTTTACCAACAAATCATTTTTAGAGAATAGGAAGCCTGTCATCATTCATACAACTTCCATGTTTATGAACAGGATGCAGTCAAGCCACTAAATACAGTTTTTAGCACAGTGGAGATGCTTTTCTCTGTAAACTTTAACAACTTAATCTGAAGTTCAAAAGATTAGGAAGTGTAACAGTTCAGCTGGTGTGTTAAACATTTTATTTCCCCTATTTTCACCCAACCTGAAATGAGAATCAGATCTTTTCACTTTTATTCACTTTAATCAACTTTTTGAGGATTGAACTTCAGTTTAGCAAATGTACTAATTTCAGACAGTTAAACCACAGTGATAGGTAACTGAAACATGGCTATTAAATGTAAAGTTTATCCTTTTCAGGCAACTTAAAAAAAAAAGACTCAGAATACTTCTAAATAGGCTTAAAAAGCATTAAAAAAGAGAGCAGTTACTGCATTTCTGAAAGACTGCTTGCAGTAAAAAGAGAACCAGCAAGTAAGAGATTCCTGAGAAGTGAATGAGGAAAGGAACAGCAAAAGCATGCATGTAAATATGAAATGAAATATTGTAGAGAGACAAGTACAGCCTGTGAAGGTATTTCCTAAAGCACAGAAGAATTTATTTACAGTTTTGTATAGGTACTGCTCTTTGATATCTTAAGGTATTTCCAAAACTCAAAGGAGGCTCGCCTATAAGAATCACAAATATTTTAGGATGTATTCATAAACAGACTACTCTAATTCTTGGTGTAGCAATACGTGATTTGCTACATCTGTGATTTTTAATCTTTAGGTACCTTGAAGCAGCGTAATGGAGTTGCCTGATTCATAACAGAAGGTAGTTTGTGTTTTTGCTTTCTGTCCTCAAATAACATCTCAAAATCTGCTGCTTAGACCATGACTGTTCATACCTAGCTGCTCTTCTTCAGTTAGTTCAAATAAACCTTTAAAAATATTTCTTCCATAAGCTATTCTTTAAAATTCAAGAAGCACCATTTTCAAAATAAACTTTGGGAAATATAACCACAAAGGAGTAAGCTTCCTTTATATGCAGACTGAAATGAAAGCACTTGCCCTTGGGCCTCGCTCAGAAGTGCGGGTATGTGATGTACATGCACGAGTTCGTTTCTTTTCTCCTCATAAATAAGTCAAGAAGCTTTGAGAGTAACAACAGAGTAAAGATCTCCCAGACTGCCTTATGTATGCAGAGCTCTACATGGTCTTAATTTAGAGAGCATATGGCTTGCACATCCTGCTTTACTACTTGCGGTTCGTAAGAGGGATGGGAAAGGCTTAGCAGGTTATCCACCTGGCTTTTTCATGCAGACTGAGATTTATGGGTAATGCTAATTGTCTTCTCTACTTTGTAAGCATCAAGTTAGCTTCTGCTCTCTAGAGGTGCAGTTTTTCCACGCAGCAAGTGCTGCAAAGGAATACTCCTGTATTCGAAATTTACCACGGGAGTTGAATTAGAAGGTAAAGCTTACAGGGTTCAGATGTATATAGAATTTGGGGGTGTTTACAGCAAGCCCTGCTCCTGGATCTTCAAAATGAAAGGCAAGAGGTGTCTGTTCTAAGTAGAGAAGGAAAACCTGCCACAGTAGAAACCCTTAGAGAACACTAAAAGTCCTGGTTAAAAACTCATGCAGAACTTTTATTAAGGAGTTAGAAATAAATATAGGTCAGTATTCTGCAGATATGCAGCTGTCTGAACAAATCTGGTAATACAAGACATGAAAGTTGTGAAGATTGCATGTTGCATGGTGACTGAGCCTGGGCACAAGGTATAGCTTCATGTGTAGTTTTATTGTAGTGACTTGGACTACAGCTGTTTCCATGCAGATTGTATCATTTCTTGCTACTCTTGATGCTGTGTTGCACAAAAATTGGATTTTTTAACACATTTTTTCAAATTCATTAGCAGCTAAATAATGTTATTACTGAAGTCTAACTGAACAATGTCTTCTTTGTACAAGTAAAGTCACTGTATTTTTGCACATGTGAAGGGATGCATAATGGTATGCGTAATTAAATAACTCTTTGGTATAAATCCTTCTCATTCGTTCTTCAACAGTTCCCTTTTTGAAGAGTTTCTAATGCAGCTGTTCTTTGGAAGGGCGAGAATGGTCAAAACATGTAGTGTTGCAGAGGACAAGCTGAAGAAAAATTCTTTCAGTCTCCTTCCCATGTGTCTGACGAACAAACAAATCCTGCTTCATTTGGTCATTATAACAATCTCTTTATTCTAAATTTACACAATTTATGAAAGTGCTGCTCTTTGAAATTTCTTTTAGTGTAAGTTATTGATGGTAACTTTAGTCTATCTGTATTGAACTTCGTTGCATATAGATATTCCTGAGCCTTTAAACAGGGCCTAAACTGGTGAAGCAAATTCCGAGCTTCTTTGAAGAGTGTGTTTTAGATAAGCTGAGTTATGAAGAATCAAATAGGGAAAGCAAATGTAAAGGAACATCTGTGGAGTATTTACATATTCAAGATCTTCTAAGCACAGACACAAGCAAATGCCTCAAACTCCTCCTATACTCATGTTTATGTTAACAGATTAATATGAAGAAATTGGAATGAGAAAACTCATTTTGATTGCAAATTTTAAAAAGCGCAGGTAACGTTACTAGCAGTTGTTTAGATTAAACTAATTCAAGTAGCTCCAAACCTTGCTGCATTAGCATTACACACTACAATTTAAATCTTGTATTTTTCCTGCATTGATAGCAGAAATACTTCCCTAAAAAGCCTGAAACAGCAGAGCCATTACCAAAACAAGTCACAATGAATTCCTTTTAACTACATAAGATGCATAATGATTTTTTTTCTCTGATAGGTTACATACTAGATAGAGGTAATTCTACAAATTTTATGGGATTTGCTGTTGGGTCTTTATGACACTTGACCTTTTTTTCTTTTTTCAGATAATTATATATATTCTACATGCACGTATCTTTTGCTTGAGTTTGCTCGTTCAGACATCAAGGGTGAATTGATTTTCCTGTCTGGGCACTTCTGGATCAGGTGCTGCATGAGAACTTTGTATTTTCCAGTTTGCTGCTTGTAGCTTGTGTAGCAGGACAATTGCTATAGATACTAAAGGATGTTTAAAGTGTTTCACATGCTCCAATGAGAATTGCAGAGCTGATGATTATTTCACAGCCTGCTGAATATTCTTCTCACAGGGTATTTACTTGAGCATGCACTTGGGCTGAACTAAATCCCTCACTACCACTGACAAAAAAAAAAAAAAAAAAGTATTTGTGCCCTCATACCTTACTCAAAATGAATTGAATCTCCAGAAAAGGTGCAGCACCAAATTTGGTCTGGAAATATACTGTATCTGCCATGCACTGAACTACAATGACTGGAATTCCACCTACGTAACTTGGTTTTTTTTGCGTGGCTTTTTTTTTTTTTTTCTGTAGGTAGCCTGCAAATGAAATTAAACCGTATATACTATACAGATGTTCAAGGCTAGCCAGATGACAGTCCATACCAGTAGTGATGGGCAGATTATGGTACGGTCTGGAAGCTGTGCAGTGCAGCAGTTGTGCAGGCCATCAGTCTCCTTCTGTGCCTTCACTCATTTCCTTTGCTTACTATTGATTGGATTTTGTAGACTACAAAGCTAGCTAACCATTCAGCACTCTAATAGACTTGGATTTGGAAATTTCTTCTGAGAACTGTTTTTAAGGTAAAACTGGGAGCACAGTTCCATAGTACCTAAATGCCCTGAATTTCTGTGGTGCTGAGTACACACAACTCCTGCTCTGGTAAACGGAGTCGCATCGACTTATGTCAGCAATGCATTTTTGCAGTATCTCAGCAAATGACAGCCATAGCTTGGCTTGCCTGTTTCTAGTGCACATAATGCCCTGACTGTGAAATATGTGGAGGAGGGGATGGAAAAATCCAATTGTTCTGTGTATGTATTTACTACATAAACTACTGTCCAGTAGTTTATGCTGAAGCTAACGAGATGTGATTGTATATACTGAAGCAAGACTGTTCGTACATTTGCATCCCTATTTTAACTGTACTGTACATGGTCTCAGGGGCAAATGCAAGAATGTGGAAGAAATGTTGACTGTTGTACACAGTGTATACCATGACTTTAGCTGTTGCTTTACAGTCCATCACACTGGATCAAAGTTGCAGAAATACATGCACTTCAGTAGTTCAAAGTGGAGGCATTGACACAAGGTGGCATTTCATCCTGTGTATGCCTGAGCTGCTGTTTTAACAACGCAATGTCATAAATAAGCGCTCAGTGCAGCATGAGGATTCAGGAAAAGAAGGGTGAGTTGCAGGCAGTAATCTGCCTATGACATTATCTAAGCTAAGTCTATCTTAAAGCCTTCATAACTATGGAGGAAACCGAGCTGTGAGCCATAGTAATACTAGTCTTATCCAGATCATCCCCCTTAGTTTCTTACTGGAGTCAAAAAACGAAGCACCACATGTCCAGCCTGCCAAGGCTGTTAAGATTGTTTTTGCCGCAGCACGCTTAGGAGCCAGTTTGGTAGACTTATTTGCAGTAAAGATTCTAGAGGACATTTTCACTTTAAGCAGAGTCTTGACTGCAGGGCTTACTCCTCTGCCAGAGAATAAAATCAGCCTGGGCCAATAAAGCCAAATTTGAGGTTGTAATCTAGTCAGTGTGTTCTTCATAGAACTGAGAAGAAAAACACAGCAGATAGACAAAGGAGGAGGGAGTGACAACCCTATTCCAGCTGAGCATTGTCTCACTTTGTCACAACCAAAGATGTGCGTAGAAAGAAACAAGTTAAAAGCTTGGAACTCTTCACAGTTTAGTTACTCTGCCTATACATAAAACATGGAGTAAATGAACTCATTAGAAACAAAAACATAGCGTAGAAGTGGCTTCATTGTTCTCATGCTACCTGCTTCCATTATGGTAATTTTCTAATAGCCATCTAGAAGGATGAAGTACATGTATATCTAAAATAAGCTTGTTTGTTTGTTTTATAGTACAAACATAGAATCATAGAAACAAAGAATCATAGAATCATAGAACATATGGGTTTACTTTTGGAAACTTAATATCTGCAGCTGAAATTGGAAGTATGTACATCCATATTTTCTTAATCATCTTCAGTCAACTCTTAATATATTGGAGTTTTGCATCATAGCTATTGTTTCAGTTATGCTCAGCCTCTTTTAAAGAATTTACTTCATGCACTGCTTCTAACCCCTACACCAAGCTACACTGCCCATGCCTGCTCAACTGACACAAAATTATCCATGTCACTGAGAAACTGGTTGAGTTGGATGTCAACATCTGTCTGAAGAACAGTGTTGAATAGCAGATGGGACAGAAAATTTGACATTTGCCTCCATAGGACAGCCAGTATTTTAATTAGCCTTAATTAATAAATATGGTGCAGAGTTCAAGCTAATAACTGCTGCTAGTGCTAGTAAATTGGCGCTGTGTTTTCATCTATATTAGTAGGTAGGAGGAGATTCCAGTGTAGCAGGTCTATAAGGCACAAGACAGAGCTGAGGACTCAACATCTATAATGTGTGTTTTTGAGTTCTGCTCTAGACTAGCTCTTGTCTGCCTTGTTGGACAGATTACTCATTAATGATCTAGGTGTACTAGCTGCTTTCTCAGACTAAATCTTCTATTTCACTTTATTTGAAAGGAATCGAGTTCAAATGCAGGAGTGTACTGGCTCAAGTGAATTTAGACTTATCTTT